>NC_029781.3:69856428-69860936 GCF_000817695.3 Arachis duranensis
CGCATGCGTAGTGAGAGTTGGCAAGGGGTGCGTGCGTGTACAGTGCGCGCACGCATGCTAAGAGTTGGGCTGGAGGCTTAGCGCGAGCCCAGAGTTGGCGCAACTCACTGGATTTTGGCCTGGAAGTTGCATCACCAGGTCGGCACGCACGCGGCGAGTGCGCGTCCGCGTGCTTTTACGTATAGGCTCATGGGCGCGAAGTTGCACAGTGTGCATTCGCGCGATAGAGGTTGGGCCAGGGACTTAATGTTGTCCCAATGCTAGCATAACTCTCTGGAGGATGTATGGGCTGCTGCTACTAGCCTAGGGACGCGTACGCGGCAAGTGCGCTTCCGCGTGGAATGAGTTGGGCCAAAGGCACAGGGTTCGCCTAAGAGAGGCCTAACTTTCTGGAAAGTGTATGGTGGTGCATCTGCTCATGGACGCGTGCGCGTACGTCGTGCACGCGCGTCCTCCCCACCATACACTTTCCAGAAAGTTAGGCCTCTCTTAGGCGAACCCTGTGCCTTTGGCCCAACTCATTCCACGCGGAAGCGCACTTGCCGCGTACGCGTCCCTAGGCTAGTAGCAGCAGCCCATACATCCTCCAGAGAGTTATGCTAGCATTGGGACAACATTAAGTCCCTGGCCCAACCTCTATCGCGCGAATGCACACTGTGCAACTTCGCGCCCATGAGCCTATACGTAAAAGCACGCGGACGCGCACTCGCCGCGTGCGTGCCGACCTGGTGATGCAACTTCCAGGCCAAAATCCAGTGAGTTGCGCCAACTCTGGGCTCGCGCTAAGCCTCCAGCCCAACTCTTAGCATGCGTGCGCGCACTGTACACGCACGCACCCCTTGCCAACTCTCACTACGCATGCGGACGCGTACTGTACGGACGCGTGCTGTACGCGTACACGTCCATGCGTACATCTCTATCCATGCCTACGCGCACCTGGTGCTTCCGCACCGAAAAAAAAAAGTTTTTTTCTCCTCCTCCATTTTTTTTTGTTTATTGCATTTGCATGCTTTTATTCTTTACATTTTCATTTTGTTTCTATAGCTTGTTTTACTTCATTTTTTTTCGAGTTTCTTATTTTCATAATGGTGTTAATTCTTACTCAATTGCTGAGCATTTTTGCATTGCTTTGGTGCTCCATGACTTGTTTGATATTGATGGGTGATGAAACTTTAAAATCAATGCTTCAATCTTTTATGACATTGATATGACCTCATATTGTCTTTCATAACCCACTCTTTCTTATTCGAACTTGATGCTTTTGAGTGCTCTTCATGCTTCGATTTTACTCTTGCATCAAGTATTAGTGATATGCCCTTTGCCTATATTACTTTCTCAATTACATGCGTAGCTAACATGTAGTGAGAACCCTACTCATATTTGGCATTAGCCCCCGCCTATGTTCTATTCCCTTTCATATCTTTGCCATAGACATAATTTTCTTTCTTTTTCTTTCCTTTTAGTTTGGCCACAAAGTAGGAAGAAAAGGAAAGGTTTCTAAATAGGGCAACAAGCAAGTCATCCACACAATCTTTTGAAGGAGCTCATCAATTGTAGCAACCCATCCACCTTGCTCTCCTTTGCATGCACCGAGGACGGTGCAATCTTCAAGTGTGGGGAGTCGTCCGACCGATCTCCATGGGTAACAATCTTCTTTTCAACACCAATGTTAGTTAGTTGTTGCATTTGCATGATAGGTTGCATGTTAGTTAGAATTTGTACATATTCTTACCACTTCTTTCTTATTAGGACTACTTGGTTAGGGTGATGATTTCTTTTCCAAGAAACTGTTTTAGGGCACCCTACCAATTTGAAAAAATTTTTGTTGAACTTGCTTGAAAGAATTTATTTTGGAACATGGTTTTTGAGCTAAGAACACACAAGCATGTGAGATTTGAGCCTAATTGTGTGGTTACATCTTATAACCACTTATTTTTCCTTCTTGTGTGCATTATTCTCTTTCTATGGTTGTAATCTTTGATTTGTTTGATTCTTTATGTCCATTATTTTATGTATTCATGCATTTATATGATTGAGGACATTGTTTCATTAGCTTACTTACCCAAATAGCCTACCTTTTATCAACCTTTGTTAGCCAACTTTGAGCCTACGCTTAACCCACTTGTTCTTTAATTTAGCACATTACAAGCCTTAAAACGAAAAACAATAAATGTCGTTAATTTGGATCTTCGATTAGCTTAGGCTAGTGAGTGTGTGTATCATTCAAGTGTGGGAAAACTTGGGACATTGGGGGAGTAAAAGGGTAGTTTTATATTTTTATTGTAAATATTGGGAATTGGGTACATACTCATGTATTGATTAAATGTATAGACCTTATGTATTGATATTCTTGTATGTAGCTTGAAAGAAAAAAATGAGAAAAAATAAAAGAAAAAGAAAAAAATATGATAAATGTGAAAAAAAGAAAAGAAACTAATAGAAAAAGAAGAAAAATAATAAAAAGGGGACAAAATGCCCCAAGTGAAGTTCAATAAAATCAATGCATATGTGTTGTGAAATGAAAAGAAAATACATGAGTATGAGAAGAAAAAGTGAAAATGGGTAGCTAGGTTAGCTTTGAAATTGTATAGGATGTCATAGGTTAGGTGGGAAGTTTAAGCTTATCAAAGATTCAAATTTCAAGCTCACTTCACCAAATATGCATCCTTACCTTGACCATAGCCCCATTACAACCTAAGGAAAAGACCTCACGATGAGTGTATGCATGCATTGAATAAATGTTGATTGTTAGATGAAAAACAAATCTTGGAAAGCATGATTACGGGAGAATTGAGAGAATCGACCCTATACACTCGAGCGACTAGAGTGCAAACACTTCCAGTGAGGGTTCGATGCTCAATTCCTTGATTCCCGGCTTTCATGAGCGTTCTTCTCGCAAGTCTACTTGAACTTCATTTTGATATTCGAATTGGTAGGATTCATGAATCATTATATGATCTTGGCCCTACTTGTGCATGTATGACTTGGAAGATTGATTTGTTTTTAACCAAGTAGGTAAAACCATTTTGAATTTAGTTGCATCCATTTAGATTGCATATTGTTTAGGTTTCATACTAGTTGCATATAGTTTAGGTTGCATATAGTTTATTTACATGGAATAAATGTTGATACCCTTTGTTTCTCTATTGGCTTAAGCATAAGGACATGCTTGGTTTAAGTGTGGGGAGTGGTGCACGAAATTGCAATCACAATTTTGCAATTCCGCACAACTAACCAGCAAGTGCATTGGGTCGTCCAAGTAATACCTTACGTGAGTAAAGGTCGATCCCATGGAGATTGTCGACTTGAAGCAAGCTATGGTTATCTTGTAACTCTCAGTCAGGATATCAATAATTCTCAGGTTTAATTGTGAAAAGTAAAAGAACATGAAATAAATACTTATTTTGCAGTAATGGAGAACAGGTTGAGGTTTTGGAGATGATCTATCTTCTGAATCTCTGCTTTCCTACTGTCTTCTTCTTCATGCACGCAAGGCTCCTTCCATGGCAAGCTGTATGTAGGGTTTCACCGTTGTCAATGGCTACCTCCCATCCTTTCAGTGAAAATGTTCAACACGCTCTGTCACAGCACGGCTAATCATCTGTCACTAACGCCCAGCCTTTAGGAGTTTGAAGCTCATCACAATCATTCAATCTTTGAATCCTACTCAGAATACCACAGACAAGGTTTAAACCTTCCAGATTCTCTTGAATGCCGCCATCAATTCTAGCTTATACCACGAAGATTCTGATTAAGGAATCCAAGAGATATTCACTCAATCTAAAGTAGAACGGAGGTGGTTGTCAAGCACATGTTCATAGGTGAGAATGATGATGAGTGTCACGGATCATCACATTCATCAAGTTGAGGGACAAGTGATATCTTAGAATAGAAGCAAGCGTGATTGAATGAAAAACAGTAGTAATTGCATTAATCCATCAAGACACAGCAGAGCTCCTCACCCCCAACCATGGGGTTTAGAGACTCATGCCGTAGAAGGTATAGTATGAAACGTGTGAAGTGTCATGAGGTAAAGATACAATCTCGAAAGACCCTATTTATAGTGACTAGTAACCTGGGATGTACAGAAATGAGTAAATGACGTAAAAATCCACTTCCGGGGTCCACTGAGTGTGTGCTTGGGCTGAGCATGGAAGCTTTCATGTGTAGAGACTTTTCCTGGAGTTAAACGCCAGCTTTTGTGCCAGTTTGGGCGTTTAACTCCAATCTTTGTGCCAGTTCCGGCGTTAAACGCCGAGAATTCTAAAGCTGATTTGCAACGCCGGTTTGGGCCATCAAATCTCGAGCAAAGTATAAACTATTATACATTGCTGGAAAGCCCAGGATGTCTACTTTCCAACGCAATTGAGAGCGCGCCAATTGGGCTTCTGTAGCTCCAGAAAATCCACTTCGAGTGCAGGGAGGTCAGAATCCAACAACATCTACAGTCCTTTTTCAGCCTCTGAATCAGATTTTTGCTCAGGTCCCTCAATTTCAGCCAGAAATTA
>NC_029781.3:69861010-69862347 GCF_000817695.3 Arachis duranensis
CATCTTAAAAATAGTGCCAAAAAGCGTATAAATTATCTGCTCATCACAACACCAAACTTAAATTGTTGCTTGTCCCCAAGCAACTGAAAATCAAATAGGATAAAAGAAGAGAACATACTATAGACTCCAAAATATCAATGAAACTTAGCTCCAATTAGATGAGCGGAACTAGTAGCTTTTTGCTTCTGAATAGTTTTGGCATCTCACTTTATCCTTTGAAGTTTAGAATGATTGGCATCTATAGGAACTCAGAATTCAGATAGTGTTATTGATTCTCCTAGTAAAGTATGATGATTCTTGAACATAGCTACTTTATGAGTCTTGGCTGTGGCCCAAAGCACTCTGTCTTCCAGTATTACCACCGGATACATACATGCCACAGACACATAACTGGGTGAACCTTTTTAGATTGTGACTCAGCTTTGCTAGAGTCCCCAATTAGAGGTGTCCAAGGTTCTTAAGCACACTCTTGGATCACTTTTTATAAAAAAAAATTTTTTGAATTCACTGCTTTTTCTTGCTTTAAGAATCAATTTGATAATTTTTCAAATCCTCAATAACATTTTTCCTTTTTCATCATTCTTTCAAGAGACAACAAGTTTAACATTCTTTAATCAACAAATTCAAAAGACATATGCACTGTTCAAGCATTCATTCAGAAAACAAAAAGTATTGTCACCACATCAAACTAATTCAACTAGTTTCAGAGATAAATTCGAAATCCTGTACTTCTTGTTCTTTTGTGATTAAAGCATTTTTCATTTAAGAGATGTGATGGATTCATAGGACATTCATAGCTTTAAGACATGAACCTTAAATTTTATTAATCATGAATTAAGAACAAGACTCAAAAATAAATATAAGATAAGACTAATAGTAATACAAAACAAAAAATTAAATGACTCTAAAATAGACTCCTAATGATAGAGGTTATCACAGAGTTAGGACTCAACAACCTTGATTTTGAGAAGTGGATGCTCCCTCAACTTGTGGGGTATTTGACCCTTCAAGGGAGAGCTTCTGGCGCTTCAGCTCCTGTAGCTCACGCCCCTACTTCTCTTGTTCCTTCAGCAATTTGCAGAGCATGCAGTTTTGATTCTGCTGTTCTTCCTTAATTTGTTCCATAGTTTCTTACAGCTTGGCAACAGATGCTTCTAGGCTGGCCCAGTAGTCAATTTCAAGAAGTTTAGGGAGGAACTCCTGCGCCCTCCTTTTGATAGAGTTATCTTGCATTTGTCCTTCCATTGACTTCTTGGTGATTGGATGTTCAATTGGGATGAACTCATCTACTCCCATCCTCACCCCAGCATCTTTACATAGCAAAGAGATTAAGCTTG
>NC_029781.3:69862513-69867315 GCF_000817695.3 Arachis duranensis
GGTGACCTCAGAACGGTTGCTAGTGGGCAATATAGAACACCCAATGAAGACTAGCCAACCTCTTGCAATTGGTTTGAGATCTCCTCTCTTGAGTTGGTTTGGGACACCTTTTGAATTGGTTGTCCACTTAGTTCCAAGGAGGCATATTTCCTCTAGAACTTGATCCAATCCCTTATCTGCTCTCACCATTCTCCTATTAAAGGATTCAAGATCATCTTGTAGTTGAGGCAATTTGAAGACCTCTCTTATTTTGTCCAGATGGAAGTAAATAATTCTCCCTCTGACCATGGTTCTGTAGGTATGAAAAGTAGTTCCAGTCATTCTCTGCTTATCTGTCAGCCACAGATTTGAGTAGAATTCCTGAACCATGTTTCTTCTAACCTTTGTCTCAGGGTTGGTTAGGACTTCCCATCCTCTGTTTCGAATTTGCTCTTGGATCTCCGGATATTCATCTTCTTTCAGATCAAATCTGACTTCTGGGATCACTGACCTCAGACCCATTATTTTGTGGTAATGGTCTGCATGTTCTTTAGTTAAGAACTTCTCTTGATTCCAAAGATTCTTTGGAGTATTCTCTTTCTTGCCTCTTGAATTGGTTTGTTTTCCCTTAGGAGCCATGATCTTGATAAATCTTGGCTTAGTGATCACGGAAAAGCACACCAAACTTAGAGGTTTGCTTGCCCTCAAGCAAAAGAAAGGAAAAAGGAGAGAGAGGAGGAGAGAAAATTCGAATGGTGGGGAGAGTGGGATGGCCGAATGTGTATTTATAAGGGAGGGGAAGATATTTTGAAAACTTTGAAGGAGATTTGAGAAGATATGGAAAGAAATTGAGAAGATATTTGAGTTTTTGAAGAATATTTGGAAAGGATTTGAAGGAAATTTGAAGAATGATTTAGAAAATTGTTTAATTTTTGAAATTTGAGAGTGAATGATGAAAGTTTGTAATGTGTTTATGCAGAAAATTATGGATCAAAACAAGAAAGATTGAAAAAATTTGAAGTGGAAAACAAAATCTCCGTCCCCTACCTTATTTCTGACGTTAAACGCCCAGAATGGTATCCATTCTGGCGTTTAACGCCCACTTGGTGGCCAAAATGGGCGTTTAACGCCAGCCAGGTACGCCAGAAATCCCTTTATCACTGGCATTTTACTGAACGCCCAGGATGCTGCAATTCTGGCGTTAAACGCCCAGAATGGTGCCCATTCTGGCGTTTAACACCCAAAATGGTACCTTTACTGGCGTTAAACGCCCAGAATGGTATCCATTTTGGCGTTTAACGCCCAGAGTACCTTTTACTGGCGTTTTCTTGCCAGCAAACTCTTTTTCTCTGCTTTTTGCACTGAATCCTTCTGTAACTCTGTGAATTCCTTCAATTTCAATGATCAACCTTGAAGAATGTATATCAAACTTTTATAGAACAATTAACCTGCTAATGATTGGGTTGCCTCCCAGCAAGCGCTTCTTTATTGTCTTTAGCTGGACCTTCACTGAGACTCATTCAAGCCTCAGTTTTGAGCATTCTTGCTCAAAATTTCTTTCAAGATAATGTTTGATCCTCTGTCCATTAACAATGAACTTTTTGTCAGAATCAATATCCTGAAGCTCAACATATCCATATGGTGACACTCCTGTAATCACATACGGACCCCTCCAGCAGGATTTAAGTTTTCCTGTGAATAGTCTGAGCCTGGAGTTGAAGAGCATAACTTTCTATCCTGGTTCAAAGATTCTGGATGACAACTTTTTGTCATGCCACTTCTTTGCCTTTTCCTTATAGATTTTTGCATTTTCAAAGGCACTGAGTCTGAACTCCTCTAGCTCATTTAGCTGGAGCAATCTTTTTTCACCAGCTAACTTAGCATCCATGTTTAGGAATCTGGTAGCCCAGTAGGCTTTATGTTCCAATTCCACGGACAGATGACAGGTCTTCCCATACACAAGTTGGTATGGAGAGGTTCCTATAGGAGTCTTGTATGCTGTTCTGTATGCTCACAGAGCATCATCCAAGCTCTTTGCCCAATCCTTTCTACGGGCAATAACAGTCCATTCTAGGATTCTTTTTAGCTCTCTATTAGAGACTTCAGCTTGCCCATTTGTCTGTGGATGATACGGAGTTGCTACTTTGTGGCTAATTCCATATCGAACCATAGCAGAGTACAGCTGTTTATTGTAGAAATGAGTGCCCCCATCACTAATTAATACTCTACGGATACCAAATCTGCTGAAGATGTGTTTCTGGAGGAATTTCAGCACGGTCTTGGTATCATTATTGGGTGTGGCAATTGCTTCTACCCATTTAGATACATAGTCTACTGCCACCAGAATATAAGTGTTTGAGTATGATGGTGGGAAGGGACCCATGAAGTCAAGCCATGAAGTCAATACCCCATACATTAAACAATTCAATCTCTAAGATCCCTTGTTGAGGCATGGCGTAACCATGAGGCAAGTTACCAGCTCTTTGGCAACTGTCACAGTTACGCACAAACTCTCGGACATTCCTATAGAGAGTAGGTCAGTAGAATCCACATTGGAGGACCTTAGTAGCTGTTCACTCACCTCCGAAATGTCCCCCATACTGTGATCCATGGCAATGCTATAGAATCCTTTGTGCTTCCTCTCTAGGTACACATCTGTGGATGATTCCGTCTGCACATCTCTTAAAGAGATATGGCTCATCCCATAGGTAGTACTTGGCATCTGAAATTAATTTTTTTCTTTGCACCCTGCTGTACTCCTGTGGTATGAACCTCACAGCTTTATAATTTGCAATGTCTGTAAACCATGGAGCTTCCTAAATTGCAAAGAGTTGCTCATCTGGAAAGGTCTCAGAGATCTCAGTAGAAGGGAGGGACGCCCCAGCTACTGGTTTTATTCGGGACAGATGATCAGCTACCTGGTTCCCTATCCCCTTTCTGTCTCTTATTTCTATATCAAACTCTTGCAGAAGCAACACCCACCTTATGAGTCTGGGTTTTGAATCCTGCTTTGTGAGTAAGTATTTAAGAGCAGCATGGTCAGTGTACACAATCACTTTGACCCTACTAAATAGGATCTAAACTTGTTAATGGCATAGACCACTGCAAGTAACTCTTTTTCTGTGGTTGTGTAATTTTTCTGTGCGTCATTTAGAACACGACTAGCATAATAAATGACGTGCAGAAGCTTGTTATGCCTCTGTCCCAACACTGCACCAATGGCATGGTCACTGGCATCACACATTAGTTCGAATGGTAATGTCCAGTCTGGTGCAGAGATTACTGGTGCTGTGACCAGCTTGGCTTTCAGAGTCTCAAATGCCTGCAGACACTGTGTGTCAAACACAAATGGTGTGTCAGCAGCTAGTAGGTTGCTTAGAGGTTTTGCAATTTTTGAAAAATCTTTTATAAACCTTCTGTAGAATCCTGCATGCCCCAGAAAGCTTCTGATTGCCTTAACATTGGCAGGTGGTGGTAATTTTTCAATTACCTCTACCTTTGCTTGATCCATCTCTATTCCCTTGCTTGAAATTTTATGCCCAAGGACAATTCCTTCAGTCACCATAAAGTGACATTTCTCCCAGTTTAAAACCAGGTTAGTCTCTTGGCATCTTTTCAGGACAAGTGCTAGATGATCAAGACAGGAGTTGAATGAGTCTCCAAATACTGAGAACTCATCCATGAAGACTTCCAGAAACTTTTCTACTATATCAGAGAAGATGGAGAGCATGCACCTCTGAAAGGTTGCAGGTGCATTGCATAGACCAAAAGGCATTCTTCTGTAAGCAAACACGCCAGAAGGACAGGTGAATGCTGTTTTCTCTTGATCTTGAGGGTCCACTGCAATTTGATTATAGCCTAAATAGCCATCCAAGAAGCAGTAATAATCATGGCCCGCTAGTCTTTCTAGCATTTGGTCTATGAATGGTAAAGGAAAATGATCCTTTCTGGTGGCTGTATTGAGCCTTCTATAGTCAATACACATACGCCACCCTGTAACTGTTCTTGTAGGAACCAGTTCATTCTTTTCATTATGAACCACTGTCATGCCTCCTTTCTTGGGGATAACTTGGACAGGGCTCACCCAGGGGCTATCAGAAATAGGATAAATAATCCCAGGCTCTAGTAACTTAGTGACCTCTTTCTACACCACCTCCTTCATGGCTGGATTTAGCCGCCTCTGTGGTTGAACCACTGGCTTGGCATTATCTTCCAAGAGGATCTTGTGCATGTATCTTGCTGGCTAATGCCCTTAAGGTTACTTATGGACCACCCAAGAGCTGTCTTGTGTGTCCTTAGCACTGCAATCAGTGCTTCCTCTTCCTGTGGATTTAAAGCAGAGCTTATAATCACTAGAAAAGTGTCACCCTCTCCCAGAAATGCATACTTCAGGGATGGTGGTAGTGGCTTGAGTTCGGGTTTAGGAGGCTTATCCTCTTCCTGAGGAATTTTCAGAGGTTCTTTTATTTCCTATGGTTCCTCCAGGTCAGGCTAAACACCTTTAAAGATATCCTCTAGCTCTGATTCAAGACTCTCAGTCATATAGATCTCTTCCACCAAAGAGTCAATAATATCAGCGCTCATGTAGTCATTTGATGTGTCTGGATGCTGCATAGCTTTGACAACATTTAACTTGAACTCATCCTCATTGACTCTCAGGGTCACTTCCCCTTTTTGTACATCAATGAGAGTTCGTCCAGTTGCTAGGAAGGGTCTTCCTAGGATGAGAGTTACACTCATGTGCTCCTCCATTTCCAGCACTACAAAGTCAGTGGGAAAGGCAAATGGCCCAACCTTGACAATCATGTCCTCAATTATGCCTG
>NC_029781.3:69867525-69868521 GCF_000817695.3 Arachis duranensis
CTTAGATAGTCTGCAAAGCGGGCAAATTGTTTATCATGTTCCGCTTGGCAGAGTTTCTGAGGATAAGGCATCTTGGCTTTATATTCTTCAACCTTAGTTGCTGCAGGTTTATTCCCTACAGAGGTGGTTGGAGAAGCCTTTTTAGAGGGATTACTATCAGCACTCTCAGGGTCTGATTCCTCATTGGCGTTTGAACGCCAGGACTGGGTGAGGAATAGGCGTTTAACGCCAACTTTTTCCCCCTTTCTGGCGTTTGAACGCCAGAATTAGGCAAGGAATGGGCGTTTAACGCTAGCTTTTCCCCCTTTCTGGCGTTTGAACGCCATGGGTATTCCTCTCTGGGCTCTTACTGTCCTCAGAGGGATTTTGGGCAGTGGTTTGGTTGTCCTCTGTCAGTTGTTCCTTTCTTGGCTTTTTGTCACTTTGAGCAGTGTTATTCAATGTCTTCCCACTCCTCAGTTGAACTGCTTGGCATTCTTCTGTTATCTGTTTAGATAACTGCTGTTTTGTCTGATTCAACTATGATTCTATATTCTTATTAGAAATTTTGGTTTCTTGGAGCATCTTTTTAAATTCTGCTAACTATTTTATCATCAGGAGTAATTGCTGATTAAGCTCAACAATCTGTTCTTGAGGATTAGGATCAGTAGTTACTGCCATAGCTTCTTCTTTTGTAGAGGACTCACTGCTTGAGTATAGATGTTGATTTCTAGAAACAGTATCTATGAGCTCTTGACCCTCTTCAATCGTCTTCCTCATATGTATAGATCCACCAGCTGAGTGGTCTAGAGACATCTGAGCTTTTTCTGTAAGCCCATAGTAGAAGACGTCCAGCTGTACCCACTCTGAAAACATTTCAGAGGGGCATTTTCTTAGCATACCTCTGTACCTCTCCCAAGCATTATAAAGAGATTCATTATCCTCTTGTTTAAAGCCTTGGATGTCCAGCCTTAGCTGTGTCATCCTTTTTGGAGGGTAAAATTGATTCAAGAATTT
>NC_029781.3:69868731-69869396 GCF_000817695.3 Arachis duranensis
AAGGTTCTTTCTGTGGAAGACTGGAATACTGGCAATTTTGCTGCACCATGATAATGAGTTGAGGATTTAGCTCAAAGCTGCTTGCTTTAATGGGCGGTATACAGGTGCTACTCCCATATGCAGCTGTAATGGGGTTAGCATATGACCCCAGAGTCCTTTTGGACTGCTCAATTTCACTTATGTCCATGATGGAGAAAGGGAAATAATATGGATCCACAAGTAAAATATAAAATATTTTTTTTTAGGAATGACCGAAAATAATAAAATAAAATAAAAAAAGAAAATAAAATAAAATTTCGAAAACTAAAAGAAAATAAAATCAAAGCAAATTGAAAACTAGATTAAAAAGATTTTGGAATTAGCAATTAAAAAGATATGGTTGAAAATTATTTTGAAAAAGATATGATTGAAAATTAATGCAAAATTTCGAAGATTTAGAGGAGAATACAAAGTAGACACCAAACTTAGAAATTTTTAGAAAATCACACACAAATTTTCGAAAACCTAAAGGAAAACACAAAGAAGACACCAAACTTAGAATTTTTAAAGATCAAGAAGGGACTAAGAACATGCAAATTCGAAAAAATTAAAAGAAAACAAAATCATGCAATTGACACCAAACTTAAAATATGAAACTAAACTCAAATAAAAGACTCTAAACCAAC
>NC_029781.3:69869447-69880817 GCF_000817695.3 Arachis duranensis
CCAAAAACTTGGTGCACGAAATTGCAATCACACTTTTGTAATTCTGCATAACTAACCAACAAGTGCACTGGGTCGTCCAAGTAATACCTTACGTGAGTAAGGGTCGATCCCGCGGAGATTGTCGGCTTGAAGCAAGCTATGGTTATCTTGTAACTCTCAGTCCGGATATCAATAATTGTCAGGTTTAATTGTGAAAAGTAAAAGAACATGAAATAAATACTTGTTTTGCAGTAATGGAGAACAGGTTGAGGTTTTGGAGATGCTCTATCTTCTAAATCTCTGTTTTCCTACTGTCTTCTTCTTCATGCACGCAAGCCTCCTTCCATGGCAAGCTGTATGTAGGGTTTCACCGTTGTCAATGGCTACCTCCCATCCTCTCAGTGAAAATGTTCAACGCGCTCTGTCACAGCACGGCTAATCATCTGTCGGTTCTCAATCAGGTTGGAATAGAATCCAGTGATTCTTTTGCTTCTATCACTAATGCCCAGCCTTCAGGAGTTTGAAGCTCGTCACAGTCATTCAATTCTTGAATCCTACTTAGAATACCACAGACAAGGTTTAGACCTTCCGGATTCTCTTGAATGCCGCCATCAATTCTAGCTTATACCACGAAGATTCTGATTAAGGAATCTAAGAGATATTCACTCAATCTAAAGTAGAACAGAGGTGGTTGTCAGGCACACGTTCATAGGTGAGAATGATGATGAGTGTCACGGATCATCACATTCATCAAGTTGAGGGACAAGTGATATCTTAGAATAGAAGCAAGCGTGATTGAATGAAAAATAGTAGTAATTGCATTAATCCATCAAGACACAGCAGAGCTCCTCACCCCCAACCATGGGGTTTAGAGACTCATGCCGTAGAAGGTACAGTATGAAACGTGTGAAGTGTCATGAGGTAAAGATACAATGTCAAAAGATCCTATTTATAGTGACTAGTAACCTAGGATGTACAGAAATGAGTAAATAACGTAAAAATCCACTTTCGGGGTCCACTGAGTGTGTGCTTGGGCTGAGCATTGAAGATTTCATGTGTAGAGACTTTTCCTGGAGTTAAACGCCAGCTTTTGTGCCAGTTTGGGCGTTTAACTCCAATTTTTGTGCTAGTTCCGGCGTTAAACGCCGGGAATTCTGAAGCTGATTTGTAACGCCGATTTGGGCCATCAAATCTCGAGCAAAGTATAGACTATTATACATTTCTGGAAAGCCCAGGATGTCTACTTTCCAACGCAATTGAGAGCGCGCCAATTGGCCTTCTGTAGCTCCAAAAAATCCACTTCGAGTGCAAGGAGGTCAGAATCCAACAGCATCTGCAGTCCTTTTGCAGCCTCTGAATCAGATTTTTGCTCAGGTCCCTCAATTTCAGCCAGAAATTATCTGAAATCATAGAAAAACACACAAACTCATAGTAAAGCCCATAAAAGTGAATTTTAAATAAAAACTAATAAAATATACTAAAAACTAACTAAAATGTACTAAAAACATACTAAAAACAGTGCCAAAAAGCGTATAAATTATCCGCTCATCAGGGAGGTTGATAAACCCCATTTATAAGGTTTATCTTGTATTGATTTTTGGGGATTTTATCACATTTTACCCATATTTATTCAATGAAATAGCATGGTTTTGTATATTCTCCTTTAATTGTGCTTAAGAGTGAAAACATGCTTTTTAAGTCTTAAAATAGCTAAATGTGATTTACCTTGATTCCATTAGATGCCTTGATATGTTTGTTAATTGATTTCAGATTTAGGAGGCAAAGATTGGATCAAGGAAATGAAGAAAAAGCATGTAAATTTGGAGAACTCATGATGAAATGTAGGAATCGCAAAAGCTGTCAAGCCGACCTCTTCGCGCTTAATCGATCATAACTTGAGCTACAAATGTCCAAATGATGCGGTTTCAGTTGGGTTGGAAAGCTAACATCCGGGGCTTCGAAACGATATAAGATTTGCCATAGTTGCATTGCGCATAGGGGCGCGCACGTGCACGGTACGCGGACGCGCCGATGGTGGCACATGACCCACTTAATGCAACACGTGGCCAGCGATTTTAGAAGCCTTGTGGGCCCAATCCAACTCATTTATGATGCTATTTAAGCCAAGGATTGAAGAGGAATCAACATACTTGTCATCATTAGTTATAGTTTAGTTTTAGAAGTAGTTAGAAGTAGTTTTAGAGAGAGAAGCTCTCACTTCTCTCTAAGATTAGAAATTAAGGTTAGATTAGGATCTCATAATTCTAGGTTTAATTCAAGTCTCCTTCTACTTCTACCTCCAATTGGTGATTGCTACACTTTGTTTCTTCTTTCTATCCCTATTCTCTTGTTGTAATTTCTCTTATTTTGTTTCTAGGTTTTGTAATTGAGATACTCTTGTCCTTTTATTTTCTTTCAATAAAGCAATTTGAGGTAATTCATGATAATTGTGATTTCCTTGATTGTTGTTGTTAATTCTTTGCATTCAATTATAGTTAGAATTCATTCTTGTTGTGATTTACTATATTTTTCTTTTATACCTTCCAAGTGTTTGATGAAATACTTGAAAGGAAGTTAGAATAGAATTTTATGTTCTTGGCTTGAGAAGGTAACTTAGGATTTCTTGAGTTACTAGTGACCAAATGATTGATAGTTGATAACCATTGACTCTAGCCTTCATTAATCCAAATAGTGAAAAGCTAGGACTTATGGACTTGGATTGATGTAACTCACTTGACTTTCCTTTGCTATTTGATTAAAGGATAATTAAGTGGGATTAATCCTTGCAACTACCATACTTGTGGCTAGTGATGATGATGAAAAACCTTGACAACTAAACCTTGCCAAGACGATTTTGTTAATAAAATTCCATTGCCATTTATCTTTCATGTTTCTTATCAAAACCCCAAAATAACACATAACCAATAACATGGCACTTTATTGTAAGTCCTAGGGAGAACGACCCGAGGTTCAATACTTCAGTTTATAGATTTTAGGGGTTTGTTCTAGTGACAAACAACTTTTTGTATGAAAGGATTATTGTTTGGTTTAGAAACTATATTTTACAACGAGATTTCATTTGTGAAATTCTAAACCGTCAAAAATGCAATCATCATGGCCCTAAGCACTTTGTTTTCCAGTATTACCACCGGATACATAAATGCCACAGACATATAACTGGGTGAACCTTTTCAGATTGTAACTCAGCTTTGCTAAAGTCCCCAGTTAGAGGTGTCCAGAGTTCTTAAGCATACTTTTTTTTCTTTGGATCACGACTTTAACCACTCAGTCTCAAGCTTTTCACTTGGACCTGCATGCCACAAGCACATGGTTAGGGACAGCTTGATTTAGCCGCTTAGGCCTGGATTTTATTTCCTTGGGCCCTCATATCCGTTGATGCTCAAAGCCTTAGATCCTTTTTACCCTTGCCTTTTGGTTTTAAGGGCTATTGGCTTTTTCTGCTTGCTTTTTCTTTTTCTTTCTAATTTTAATTTTTTTCGCCACTTTTTTCGCAAGCTTTTGCTATTCACTGCTTTTTCTTGCTTCAAGAATCAAATTTATGATTTTTTAGATTATCAGTAACATTTTTCTTATTCATCATTCTTTCAAAAGCCAACAATTTTCATGATCAACAAGATCAAAATTATGCACTGTTCAAGCATTCGTTCAGAAAACAAAAAGTATTGTCACCACATTAATATAGTTAAACTAAATTCAAGGATAAATTCGAAACTCATATACTTCTTGTTCTTTTTGTATTAAAAACATTTTTCATTTAAGAGAGGTGAAGGATTAATGGAATTATTCATAGCCTTAGGACATAGTTACTAAATACTAATGATCATGTAATAAAGACACAAACATAGACAAACACGAAGCATAAAAATCGAAAAACAGAGAAATAAGAACAAGGAATGAGTCCACCTTAGTGAAGGTGGCGCCTTTCTGAAGGACCAATGGTACTTTTTTGAGCTCTTTTATGTCTCTTCCTTGCCTCTGTTGCTTGATCCCTAGTGATTTTGGTGTTCCTATCCTTAGTTGCTCCCAATAATTACGTGGAGGAAAATGTATCCCCTGAGGTATCTCAGGGATCTCTTGATTTGCAGTCAAATGCTCTTCTACTGAGCTATGGACCCTTGAGATGAGTCTCTCCATCTCCCATGACTCAGAGGTGGAAGCAATTGTCTTCCCTTTCCTCTTTCTTGAGGTTTCTCTGGCCTTAGGTGCCATCAATGGTTATGGAAAAACAAAAAAGCTATGCCTTTACCACACCAAACTTAGAATATTGCTCGCCCACGAGCAAAAGAAGAAAGAATAGAAGAAGAAGAAGAAGAAGATATGGAGGAGAGGGAGAGATGTTTGTGTTTCAGTCATGTAGGGTTGGTTTGGGTGGGAAGGATGGATGGATGTGAGTGGTGAAGAGGTGATGAGGAAGAGAGATTGAGGTGATTGGTGAAGAAGAGAGAAGGTGAGTTGAGGTAGGTGGGGATCCTGTGGGGTCCATAGATCCTGAGATGATCCTGTGGGGTCCACAGATCCTGAGGTGTCAAGGATTTACATCCTTGCACTAATGAGGCGTGTAAAACGCCCTCTGCATACAATCCTGGCGTTCAACGCCAGATTGATGCTTGTTTCTAGTGTTGAACGCCAGCTTTATGCTTGTTTTGGGCGTTCAACGCCATTTGCAGCATGTTTCTGGCATTCAACGCCAGTTCCATGCTTGTTTTTGGTGTTCAGCGCCAGCTCTCCTCAGGGTGTATTCCTGGCGTTTAAACGCCAGGATGTTGCTTATTTCTGGCGTTCAATGCCAGATCCATGCTCTGTTCTGGCGTTCAGCGCCAACTCTCCTCAGGGTGTATTCCTGGCGTTTAAATGCCAGGATGTTGCTTATTTCTGGCGTTCAATGCCAGATCCATGCTCTGTTTTGGCGTTTAAACGCCAGTAAGTCCTTCCTCCAGGGTGTGCTTTTTTTTGCTGTTTTTGATTCTGTTTATAATTTTAGTATTTATTTTGTGACTCCACATGATCATGAACCTAATAAAACATAAAGGAAAATAAAAATAAAATTAGATAAATAAAAATTGGGTTGCCTCCCAATAAGCGCTTCTTTAATGTCAATAGCTTGACAGTGGGCTCTCATGGAGCCTCACAGGTGATCAGGTCAATGTTGTAGACTCCCAACACCAAACTTAGAGTTTGGATGTGGCGATTCAACACCAAACTTAGAGTTTGGTTGTGGCCTCCCAACACCAAACTTAGAGTTTGATTGTGGGGGCTCTGTTTGACTCTGTACTGAGAGAAGCTTTTCATGCTTCCTCTCCATGGCTGCAGAGGAACACTGAAGAGAGGATTTTTGTGTGGTCTAGAATTCAAAATAAATTCCCGTTGCAAGTATAGCTTCTAAACCAATAAAAGTCCTTTCTTACAAACGTTTTGGTTGTCACAAGTAACAAACCCCTTTAAAATTGATAACCGAGTATTTAAGCATCGGGTCGTCTTCTCAAGGAAATGCAGGGAAGTATGATTTATTATTGGTTATGGAAAAGTATATTTTGGGGTTTTGAAAAGGGTTGAACAAGTAATGTAAAATAACAAGTCGTTAAAATAATAACTAATAAAGCTTTTGGCAAGGTATGAGAACTGGAGGTCCTATCCCAGTTATCCTTATCAATTGTGATGAGCATTGGATTTTTCTCCCACTAATTCAACTTCTAACTATGAAGGTAAGTCAAGCGGAGGAATTAATTTTGATTCCTCAGGTCCTAGTCTTTCCTTTGGGAAAGGCTAGAGTTATTGAAACTCGAATTAATTCTTGAAGAATTCCAATTTTCAGTCAACAATGAGTTTGATAACTCAAGAGTTACCAATTAATCAACCAAAGCCAAAAGGGAAGAAAATCTATTTGAATGAAAATAAATTGGATAAAGCTAAAGCATCCATAACATATAAGTCTAAAATACCTCAATTTATATTAAATAAAGAAAATCCTAACATGAATGGCTCATAAGCTAAATAGGCAACATATGTAATACAAGCATTAAAGTATCTGAAAATAAAAGCGAAATATAAAGTAAAAGGAATATTGAACCTGATGAAGGGTTGAAATCCTAAATCCTTTAAGAGGAATCCTAATCATAAATCCTAAGAGAGAGGAGAGAACCTCTCTCTCTAAAAACTACATCTAAAACCTAAAATTGTGAGTTATGAAAAGCATCATGAGTCTCTGCATGTTCCCTGACTTTAATCTGTGTTTCTGGGCCAAAAACTGGGTTGAAATGCGGCCCAGAATCTCTACCAGCGACTTTTGTAATTCTGCAAATCGCACACGTCACGCGTCCGCGTCGTCCACGCGATCGCGTCACTCAGCGTTTTTCGTACCACGCGTGCACGTCGTCCACACATTCGCGTCGTTCGTGCAGCTTCCAATCTGTGCGGTCGCGTCAGGCATGCGACCACGTGACTTCTCGCTGGTCATCTCCTCAATTCCTTGTGTTCCTTCCATTTTTGCACGCTTCCTCTTCATTCTCTAAGCCATTCCTGCCCTATGAAGCCTGAAACACTTAACACACAGATCAAGGCATCGAATGGTAATAAGAGAGGATTAAGATTAGCTAAATTAAGACCAAAGAAACATGTTTTCAATCATAGAACTAAACTAGGAAGGAATTGTAAAATCATGCAAATCCTATGAATAAGTGGGTGAAAAGCTTGATAAAACCACTCAATTAAATACAATGAAGATAGCTCATGAAAGCAGGGAACATAGAATTAAGCGTTGAACCCTTACTTGGTAGTGTATATCATTCTAACTCTCAAGTGTCTAGGGTCAATTCTCTCGATTCTCTACTAATCATGCTTTCTATAGCTTGCTCTTCATCTAACAATTAACAAAAGTTCAATGCACCAATACACAAATAAAGAGGTCTTTTAAGGATTGTAATGGGGTTAGGGTCAAGATAGGATTGTATTTGGCCAAGTGGACTAAAATCTGAATCCTTAATTAACATAAACTTTCCACCTAACTTAAGACAATCAATTTAATTAAAATACAAAATCTAACTTCCCATTAACTGTGTTTTTCACATATTCATGCATCCTAAATTTGAGTTCAGTACATATGCATTGATACCAACACTTACTTTGGGGCATTTTGTCCCCTTTTATTATTTACTTTTTTTCACTTTTTTTTCTTTTTTTTAATGCATATGATTAAGGTTTTAAATGCATAAACATGTTCTTAACATTTTTCATATTTTCACACAAAGTCTAACATACTCAATTCCCAAACCAAACGTTTCCAAACCCACTTTTTCCCACACTTAATTCATGAGGATTCTCACTAGTCTAAGCTAATCAAGGATTCAAATTAAGGACATTATTGTTTTCCGCTTAGAGTCAGTGATGAGCTAAAGTAAAGAACAAGGGGTAAAATAGGCTCAACATAGGTTTGCAAAGGATAATAAAAGGTAAGGCCATATGGGTGTGTAAACTCAGTGAAACAAAGCCTCAATCATATAAGTGCATGCATACATCAAATGATGGAAATATAGAATTAAGCAAGACAAAGATCACAATTTTAGAGAGAAAAAACACACACAAAAAAATAAAATATTGGTTGATAGAATGCAACCAATCAAATAGGCTCAAAATCTCACTAGTTTTGTGTGTTCGAGCTCTAAATCATGTTCCAAAATAATATTTCTTCAAACAAGTTTTTCAAAAAGTTTTTTAATTTAAATTAGTGAAATACTATAAAAAGTTTCTTGAAAAAGAAAATATTACTTCGACCAAGTGGTAAAATATGCACAAAATATTACAGACATGCAATCAAACATGCAAATGCAACAATGAAAAACAAAAATTGGTGTTAAGAAGGGGCTAACTAACCCGTGGAGATCGGTATCGACCTCCCCAGACTTAAAGATTGCACCGTCCTCGGTGCATGCTGAGATGTGCAGGTGGCGGGGGTTGTGGTTCCTCAGCTGTTGCTCGTTGTAGAGGTGTTCTCTTTACCCGTTCTGGTGGCCAACCTGAAAAAGGGAGAAGAGAAAAAGACATAAAGTCAAAGGGATAGAGCAAAGAGGGAGGCAGTACGAGTGATAATCATGCCAAGTAAGGAAAATAGTGAATAAAAGACATGGTCGCGATTCCATGTGATCAGTTCATCAATGGAAATATGGCAAGGCATGGGGAGTATTGGATGCAAGATGTTTATTAGCATGCTGGCAAGGGCATGAGTAGCATAGATCAAGCATCAAAGATTAAAAATGTATTATTACTTGTAACAAACCGACAATCACGTTTGTATTGACAATTATAATTAAAAATAAAATGTGGAAAGGGTTTTGTGAAAAACAGGCATTAGAGAAGTAGGATAACATAAAAGTAGTGCGTGATGCCATACGGGCTTTTTCACAAACACATAGCAAGCATGGTAAATAAGTCATTGAAAGTATTAAATTGAACATGCAAGCAACCTTTTAAAAAGTTATATAATTGTCAAACAATTCTTTGAGTAATCCACAAGCAAAATAAATAAATTTCTAACACTAATGAAAATAATGCAATGAATGAAACTATGCAAATAAATTAAATAGAAGTGAAGAAGGATAAGAAGAAGAAAGTAAGAGAAGGAAGAAGAAAGAAGAAAAGAAATAAGAAGGGAAGAAAAGAATTAGATATAGGGAAGAAAAGATAAGATATTTGGCTGCTCTGGATAAGTTGTGCGACGCAAGCGACATGGACGCGTGGGGGACGCGGTCGCGTCAGTCACGCAGACGCGTGACACATTTTGTGCTACTGGCGCGAGGGTAGCCTCGCGTTCGCACAACTCTCTGTTTAAAATTCATTATTGCCAAATTCCAGGGTGACGTGATCGCGTGGTCGACGCGATCGCATGAATGGCCATTATAGGGATCTGATGCGGACACGTCAGCCATGCATCCATGTGGTAAGGCTTGTGCTTCTAGCACGAGTCCAGCCCCATTCCAGCCCAACTTTCGGCCTTACACCCTTTTTACGTCGATTTACAAGGCACGTGTTCCCGTGGGTGACGTGGACGCGTGGGGGGCATTTTTCCCACTTGACGCGGACGCGTCAGCGACGCAGTCGCGTGGGTCAAATTTGTGCCAAAGGCACGCCTCCAGCCATGCTTTCGCATGACTCTCTGTAAAGTCTCTTTTCTTCCTAAGGCACAGGGGACGCGGACGCGTCGGTGACGCTGTCACGTCGTGTGCCCTTTTCTTCTTTTTTATATATATATAATGCAGTATGCAGAATGCAATGTTTAATATGAATGCTATGCATGATTCCAGGTTCAATAAAAATTCAAAAACATACTAAAATGGAAAAGGAACGATCATACCATGGTGGGTTGTCTCCCGCCTAGCACTTTTAGTTAAAGTCCTTAAGTTGGACATTTGGCGAGCTCCTTGTCATGGCGGCTTGTGCTTGAATTCATCCTGAAACTTCCACCAATGCTTGGACTTCCAATAAGCTCTATCAATACTAAGTAAATTTACCAAGCATTGATGAAGTTCTCCACAAGCTTCGAGCTCCCAAAGTTGATCCTCATATATTACTGGATCCCAAATCTTGTTTCTACACCCATCTTCAAGTTGATTATCATGATTCTATCCGGGTGGCAAGCAGTCTGAATTCTCACTGAAGCAGCCAAACAACTTCCTAGACCCATTCAGTTGAGCTCTATACCAACCTTTGCGTTTAAACTTTGAGCTTCCAACTATAATGAACCTTACAGGATAATTCTTACCACTGACCCATCTTCCTTTTACTCTTAATGCCACAAAAAGCTCTAAGTTGACCATCCGTCTCCAGTAGCCCGTATTCAAGTGGAATTAGAAAGCTAAGGGATATGAATTTTACCCACTTGAATGTTGTGAAGGATGATGGCAACTTAGGGGGAGGTGTTTCTAATGAACGTGCAAGCTCCACTCCCTTGTGCTCTTCTTCGACATCTTCTACCTCTTTGCAATCTTCTTCAATATCAACCTCTTCCTCTTGGTGGATTTCTTCTAATTCAATCTCTTCTTCATTGTTCACCAAGGGCATGGGAGGTTGTGCTTCTTCTTCTTTCATCTCCATGTCAAGTCCAATGGAAGAGGACACAAATGTAGATAAGAATTCATCAATGATCAAATCCATCTCTTGACCATCCCCTTCAAAGTCTTCAATCATGAGATGCCTTGGAGGTTGTACACCCTCCTCAACATCAGTTTTGAACGTCTTTGAAGGAGGCTCTATAACTGGACTTTCCCATGGATGTTCAGCATCTCCTAAGTCTTCAACCACTTCTTCCTCTTTAATGGCAGGCGCAGCTTCTTCCAATTATTCCAATACAAAATTGTGCTGCTCACTGTCCACCGGAATTTCTAACTTCTTCTTCATGCTATGTTCTTCATTAAATTGTCCACATGAAGCCATGGGGGTTTCCTGAGTGTCTGAACGTCTGGAAGATAATTGATTTATTGCTTGCTTCAGTTGATGAAGAGTTGCATAAAATTGATCTACTGATTCTTCAAAGCGAGCCTGTGATTCTTGGGTTGATGAATATGGACATGGTGTATATTGAGGTGGTGGTTCTGGGTATGGTTCATATAGTGGTTGGTGTGGTGAATAAGGATTGGGGTCAAATGGAGGTGAATGGTGAAAAGGGGCTTGTGAGTGTGGTGGTTCATAGTTATGTTGTGAGGATGGTCTCTGAGCATACGGTGGGGCTTGTTGGTAGTTACTAGGCAGTCCACCATATCTATCAGCTTGGTATGCATTGTAGGATGGTTTTTATCTGTGATATCTAGGAAGGTGTTGTTGCCTAAAGGGTTGATCATATCCTCGTGGCTCCATCCATCTTTGATTTCTTAGACAGTGATGTATAGTCTTGTTATAGCTTCCTCTTCCTGCAACATAGTTGTAACCAGACTCATAGCTAAAGGGATGAAAATTCATAGTAGTAGGAGAAAAATAAAAACAAAAACTAACAAAAAGAAAATATTTTGAAAAAGATTTGATTTTTTTTTTGAAAAATATTTACAATAACCAATAATAAGGCACATGTTTGCAATTCCCCGGCAACAGCGCCATTTTTGAAGAGAGGATTTTTGCGTGGTCTAGAATTCAAAATAAATTCTCGTTGCAAGTATAGCTTCTAAACCAACAAAAGTCCTTTCTTACAAACGTTTTGGTTGTCACAAGTAACAAACCCCTTTAAAATTGATAACCGAGTATTTGAACCTCGGGTCGTCTTCTCAAGGAATTGCAGGGAAGTATGATTTATTATTGGTTATGGAAAAGTATATTTTGGGGTTTTGAAAAGGGTTGAACAAGTAATGTAAAATAACAAGTCGTTAAAATAATAACTAATAAAGCTTTTGG
>NC_029781.3:69881212-69893262 GCF_000817695.3 Arachis duranensis
CTGGAAGTCCTATCCCAGTTATCCTTATCAATTGTGATGGGAATTGGATTTTTCCCCAACTAAGTCAACTTCTAACTATGAAGGTAAGTCAAGTGGAGGAATTAATTTTGATTCCTCAGGTCCTAGTCTTTCCTTTGGGAAAGGCTAGAGTTATTGGAACTCGAATTAATTCTAGAAGAATTCCAATTTTCAGTCAACAATAAGTTTGATAACTCAAGAGTTACCAATTAATCAACCAAAGCCAAAAGGAAAGAAAATTTACTCGAATGAAAATAAATTGGATAAAGCTAAAGCATCCATAACATATAAGTCTGAAATACCTCAATTTATATTAAATAAAGAAAATCCTAACATGAATGGCTCATAAGCCAAATAGGCAACATATGTAATACAAGCATTAAAGTATCTGAAAATAAAAAAGAAATATAAAGTAAAAGGAATATTGAACCTGATGAAGAGTTGAAATCCTAAATCCTTTAAGAGGAATCGTAATCCTAAATCCTAAGAGAGAGGAGAGAACCTCTCTCTCTAAAAACTACATCTAAAACCTAAAATTGTGAGTTATGAAAAGCATCCTGAGTCTTTGCATGTTCCCTGACTTTAATCTGTGTTTCTGAGCCGAAAACTGGGTTGAAATGCGGCCCAGAATCTCTGCCAGCGACTTTTGTAATTCTGCAGATCGCGCACGTCACCTGTCCGCGTCGTCCACGCGATCGCGTCACTCAGCGTTTTTCGTACCACGCGTGCGCGTCGTCCACGCATTCGCGTCGTTCGTGCAGCTTCCAATCTACGCAGTCGCGTCAGGCATTCGAACGCGTCACTCTGATTTCTTCCATTTTGCGCGGTCGCGTGAGCCATGTGACCGCGTGACTTCTCGCTGGTCATCTCCTCAATTCCTTGTGTTTCTTCCATTTTTGCACACTTCTTCTTCATTCTCTAAGCCATTCCTGCCCTATAAAGCCTGAAACACTTAACACATAGATCAAGGCATCGAATGGTAATAAGAGAGGATTAAGATTAGCTAAATTAAGACCAAAGAAGCATGTTTTCAATCATAGAACTAAACTAGGAAGGAATTGTAAAATCATGCAAATCTTATGAATAAGTGGGTGAAAAGCTTGATAAAACCACTCAATTAAATACAATATAAACCATGAAATAGTGGTTTATCAAACATCCTTGGGTTTTAAAGACAAGGTAGTCCCCATTCAATTGAAGGACTAATTCTCCTCTGTTAACATCTATCACAGCTCCTGCTTTGGCTAGGAAAGGTCTTCCAAGGATGATGCATTCATCCTCCTCCTTCCTAGTGTCTAGGATTATGAAATTAGCAGGGATGTAAAGGCCTTCAACCTTCACTAACACGTCCTCTACTAATCCATAAGATTGTCTTATTGACTTGTCTGCCATCTGTAGTGAGAATATGGCAGGCTGTACCTCAATGATCCCCAACTTCTCCATTACAGAGAGTGGCATAAGATTTATGCCTGACCCTAGGTCACACAGAGCCTTCTCAAAGGTCATGGTACCTATGCTACAGGGTATTAAGAATTTGCCAGGATCTTGTCTCTTTTGAGGTAAAGTTTCCTGAACCCATATATCTAGTTCACTAATGAGCAAGGGAGGTTCACCTTCCCAAGTCTCATTACCAAATAATTTGGCATTCAGCTTCATGATGGCTCCTAGATATTGAGCAACTTGCTCTCCAGTTACATTTTCATCCTCTTCAGAGGAAGAATAGTCTTCAGAGCTCATGAATGGCAGAAGGAGATTTAATGGAATCTATATGGTCTCTATATGAGCCTCAGATTCCTTTAGGTCCTCAAAAGGGAACTCCTTCTTGTCTGGGAGATGTCCCATGAGGTCTTTCTCCTTGGGATTCACATCCTCCCCTTCCTCCTTGGATTCGGCCATGTTAACAATATCAATGGCCATGCACTCTCTTTTTGGATTCTCTTCAGTATTGCTTGGGAGAGTACTAGGAGGAGTTTCAGTGACTTTCTTACTCAGCTGGCCCACTTGTGCCTCCAAATTTCTAATGGAGGACCTTGTTTCACTCATGAAACTTAAACTAGCCTTAGACAGATCAGAGACTGCATTTGCTAAGCTAAAGGTGCTCTGCTCAGAATTCTCTGTCTATTGCTGAGAAGATGATGGAAAAGGCTTGCTATTGCTGAGCCTATTTCTTCCACCATTATTAAAGCCTTGTTGAGGCTTTTGTTGATCCTTCCATGAGAAATTTAGATGATTTCTCCATGAGGAATTATAGGTGTTTGATAAACCCATATTTCATGAGTCCTTTTGTGCTTAATTTGAGTGATTTATTCAATCCTTCACCTACTTATTCACATTAATTGCATGATTTTACTTTCCCTTCCTTATTATGTCATATTGTGAAAAACATGTTTCCTAAGCTTTAAAATTAATTGTTTTAATTACCTTTATTTCCATTCGATGCCATGATTAATGTGTTGAGTAGTCTCAGGTTTTCTAAGGCTGAATGACTTAAAGGATGAAAAAGAAAACATACAAAAATAGAAGGAGAAGGCAAAATGGAGCTTTAAGGAAACTGGTATCCATGCAATCGCATGGACGACGCGATCGTGTGCCAGAAGCGAAGAAGTAGCAACGCGGCCGCATGACTGACGCGACCGCGTGCCTCAAGTAGAACACCCACGACGCGGACACGTGACCGACGCGACCGCATGGAAAGGAAAAGCTCCAGACGACGCGACCGCGTGACCCACGCGGACGCGTGACAGAGGCCACGTATCAGAATTCACAGAATACGCCCCAGCAATTTCTGAAGCCCTTTTTGGCCCAGATCCAAGCACAGACAGCATAGATTAGAGGTTATAAAGTGGAGGAATGCATCCATTCAGAGGGAGCTCGCCAATTTCTAGTTTTCATGATTTAGATTTAGTTTAGAGAGAGATTCTCTCTCTCTCTTTAGGATTTAGGATTTCTTCTTGTTTTGAGAGTAACTCTGGATCCATGTTTAATGTTCTTTTATTTTCAGTTTACTTTTATTTATTTATTTGCTTTTAATATTTGAATTGATTTATGAATTATTCCATGTTACGGATCTCTATTTTGAATTAATGATATTTGAAGTATTTTCAGTTAAGATTGTTCTCTTTGATTTAAGTTGCCATTGCCTTCCATCTAAGGTCACCTCTATTATTCTAGAAATTTTACTTTTTCCCCTTTTGGTTTTGGTTAAGAAATTAGTAACTCAACAGTTATTAAACTCAACATATTTGATAATCGTTATCTTGCTAATTGAGCTGAACTTAAGTAATCCCAACCTTTTCTTAGAAAATAAATAGGATTCAAAGTTCAATTTAATTAGTCCCTTGACTTTTCTTTGCTTTAGCAAAGGTTGACCAAGTGGAGTTTAGATTCAACTTTCCTTATAGTTGAGAGAGATAACTACGTTGGACCTCTAATTTCTCATACCTTGCCCAAAAGTTTGCTTTACAGTATTTATTCATTTTTAATTTCCATTTAAATTATTTGTCATATAACATATTCCCACCTTACTTCCAAAATCCCAATTTACAAACTCATAACCAATAATAAGAACATACCTTCCTCGCAGTTCCTTGAGAAGACGACCCGAGGTTTAATACTCGGTTATCAATTTTAAAAGGGGTTTGTTACTTGTGACAACCAAAACGTTTGTATGAAAGGACTTTTGAAGGTTTAGAAACTATACTTGCAACGAGGATTTATCCGCAATTTTCTATACCACGCAAAAGTTCTCTCATCAGTGTTCCCATAGGGTTCACCCATGTAATTAACCTCTGCCATTACAAGGTTCTCAAGATCATAAGCTTCTTCTTCAGAAGATGCCTCTTTAGTACTGTTGGATACATTTTGCCATCCATTCAGACTTTGAGAAATCATGTTGACTTGCTGAGTCAACATTTTGTTCTGAGCCAATATGGCATTCAGAGTATCAATTTCAAGAACTCCCTTTCCTTTGAGGCATCCTATTACCCACGGTAATCCTCTCAGAAGTGTACATGAACTGGTTATTTGCAACCATGTCAATAAGTTCTTGAGCTTCTGCAGGCGTTTTCTTTAGGTGAATGGATCCACCTGTAGAATGGTCCAGTGACATCTTGGAGAATTCAGATAGGCTATAATAGAATATATCCAAAATAGTCCATTCAGAAAGTATGTCAGAAGGACACCTTTTGGTCATCTGCTTGTATCTTTCCCAAGCTTCATAGAGGGATTCACCATCTTTTTGTTTGAAGGTCTGAACATCCACTCTAAGCTTGCTCAGCTTTTGAGGAGGAAAGAACTTAGCCAAGAAGGCCATGACCAGTTATCCCATGAGTCCAGGCTATCTTTAGGTTGTGAATCCAACCATATTCTAGCTCTGTCTCTTACAGCAAAAGGGAAAAGCATGAGCCTGTAGACTTCAGGATCTACTCTATTAGTCTTAACAGTCTCACAGATCTGCAAGAACTCAGTTAAAAACTGGTAGGGATCTTCTGATGAAAGTCCATGGAACTTGCAGTTCTGTTGCAGTAAAGCAACTAGTTGAGGTTTCAGCTCAAAGTTATTTGCTCTAATAGTAGGGATTGAGATGCTTCTTCCATCAAACTTGGAAGTAGGTGTAGTATAATCACCAAGCATCCTCCTTGCATTATTATTTTCGGCTGCCATCTCCTCTTCTTTTTCGAAAATTTCTATAAGGTTGTCTCTGGATTGTTGTAATTTAGCTTCTCTTAGTTTCCTCTTTAGAGTCCTTTCAGGTTCAGGATCTGCTTCAACAAGAATGTTCTTGTCCTTGCTCCTGCTCATATGAAAAAGAAGGAAACAGAAAATAATAATAGGGATCCTCTTTACCACAGTAGAGAGATTCCTTTATGTTAGTAGAAGAAGAAAGGAATAGAAGAAGGAAAAGAGTCAAGAATCCAAACACAAGGGTGAAGATAGGTTCAGATTCTTTGAGATGAAGAGAAGTGTTAGTAAATAAATAATTAAATAAAAGGAGATGAGAGGGAGAAAATTCGAAAATTAATTTTGAAAAAGGGTTAGTGATTTTCGAAAATTAAAGAATTAAAATTAAAATTAAAATTTAAAACAATTAGTTAATTAAAAGAATTTTGAAAAAGAGGGAGGTAATTTTCGAAAATTAGAGAGATAAAATTAGTTAGGTGATTTTGAAAAAGATAAAAAATAAACAAAAGTTAATTAGTTAGTTGAAAAAGATTTGAAAATCAATTTTGAAGAGATAAGAAGATAAGAAAAGATATTTTGAAATCAAATTTTTTTTGAAAAAGATAAAAAGATATGATTGAAAAAGATTTAATTAAAAAGATATGATGGAAAAGATATTTTGAAAAAGATTTGATTTTTTTAAATCAAAATTGATTACTTGACTAATAAGAAACTAAAAGATATGATTTTAGAATTTAAAGATTGAACCTTTCTTAACAAGAAAGTAACAACCTTTAAATTTTTGAATCAATCACATTAATTGTTAGTAAAGTTTTCAAAATTTTGAAGTAAAGATAAGAAAAAGATTTTGAAAAAAATATTTTTTAAATATTTTTGAAAATTAGTAAGAAAATGAAAAAGATTTTATTTTTGAAAAAGTTTTGAAAAGATAAGATTTTTTAAAAAAAAAAATTGAAAATTTGACTTGACTTACAAAAAACAACTAATTTCAAAAATTTTTGACTAAGTCAACTCAAATTTTCAAAATTTTGAGAAAAATAAGGACAAGATATTTTTTATTTTTGAATTTTTAATTATGAGAGAGAAAAAAATTAAAATGTCATTTTTATGTTTTTCTCTTTTCTTTTTGGATCAAAACAAAGAATGCATGCAAGAACACTATGAATATCAAGATGAACACCAAGAACACTTTGAAGATCATGATGAATATCAAGAACATATTTTTGAAAAAATTTTGATGCAAAGAAAATATGCAAGACGCCAAACTTAGAAATTTTTCATGTTTAGACACTATGAATGCAAAAATGCACATGAAAAACATCATACAACACAAAACAAGAAAATTTAAAGATCAAACAAGAAGACTTACCAAGAACAACTTGAAGATCATGAAGAACACTATGAATGCATGAATTTTTGAAAGATGCAAGAACAAGATGAATATGCAATTGACACCAAACTTAAAACATGACACAAGACTCAAACAAGAATCACAAAATATTTTTGGTTTTTATGATTTTATGATTTTTTGTATTTTCTTTATATTTTTTTTCGAAAAACATATAGGAAAAATAAAATAAGAAATTCAAAATTTTTAATAAGAATTCCAGGAATCTTTCAATGTTAGCCTAAAGCTCCAATCCAAGGGTTGGACATGGCTTAATAGCCAGCCGGCTTTAGGATATAAATCAGGCATGCAACAGCTGATACTTCATCTAACTCTATATACATGCCTTTTATGTTGACAAGTGGAAGCCTCAATACGAAAGAATTTGGATATGGCTTTACAGCCAGCCAAGCTTCAACATGTTACCATGAAACTCTAGAATTCATTCTTAAAAATTTAGAATAATTTTCGAAAATAGATGAGAAAAATTTTTTTGAAAGATTTTTGAAAAATTTTTGAAAATAAAACAAAAAGAAAATTACCTAATCTGAGCAACAAGATGAACCGTCAGTTGTCCAAACTCGAACAATCCCCGGCAACGGCGCCAAAAACTTGACACGCAAAATTGTGATTTCTGATAATGGCATTCATGTTCGTTCTCTCCCTGGTAATGGCGCCAAAAACTTGGTGCATGATACCATGGTCCAAACATAACTTCACAACTTCGCACAACTAACTAGCAAGTGCACTGGGTCGTCCAACACGGCTAATCAAATGTCGGTTCTCGATCATGTCGAAATAGAATCCATTGATTCTTTTGCATTTGTCATCACATCCAACAATCGCGAGTTTGAAGCTCGTCACAGTCATTCAATCCCTGAATCCTACTCGGAATACCATAGACAAGGTTTAGACTTTCCGGATTCTCATGAATGCCGCCATCAATTCTAGCTTATACCACGAAGACTCTGATTAAGGAATCTAAGAGATATGCGCTCGGTCTAAGGTAGAATGGGGGTGGTTGTCAGTCACGCGTTCATAGGTGAGAATAATTATGAGTGTCATGGATCATCACATTCGTCATGTTAAAGTGCAACGAATATCATAGAACAGAAATAAACTGAATTAAATAGAAAATAGTAGTAATTGCATTAAAACTTGAGGTACAGCAGAGCTCCACACCCTTAATCTATGGTGTATAGAAACTCCACCGTTGAAAATACATAAGTAGTAGTGGTCCAGGCATGGCCGAATAGCCAGTCCCCATGAACGTGATCAATAGTCTACTAAGATCAATAATGGAATAAAACCGAGACCAAAGATGTCTAATACAATAGTAAAATATCCTATTTATACTAGACTAGCTACTAGGGTTTACAGAAATAAGTAATTGATGCAGAAATCTACTTCCGGGGCCCACTTGGTGTGTGCTTGGGCTGAGCTTGAATTTTACACGTGCAGAGGCTTCTCTTGGAGTTGAACGCCATGTTGTAACGTGTTTTTGGCATTCAACTCTGGTTCGTGACGTGTTTCTGGCGTTCGACTCCAAAATGCAACATGGAACTGGTGTTGAGCTCCAGTTTACATCATCTAATCTCGAATAAAGTATGAACTATCATATATTGTTGGAAAACTCTGGATGTCTACCTTCCAACACCATCAAGAGCACGCCATTTGGAGTTCTGTAGCTCCAGAAAATCTATTTTGAGTGCAGGGAGGTTAGAATCCAACAGCATCAGCAGTCCTTTGTCAGCCTTCTTATCAGAGTTTTGCTTAGGTCCCTCAATTTCAGCCAGAAAATACCTGAAATCACAGAAAAATACACAAACTCATAGTAAAGTCTAGAAATGTGAATTTTACATAAAAACTAATGAAAACATCCCTAAAAGTAGCTAGATCCTGCTAAAAACTACCTAAAAACAATGTCAAAAAGCGTATAAATTATCTGCTCGTCACCTACCACTGACGAACGGATTTTTCTATCGGTAAAGAAATATAAAAATATAATCGTGTTGTAAGTATAGCTTCTAAAACAACAGAAAATCCTTTCGTACAAACGTTTGGTTGTCACAAGTAACAAAACCCAATAAATTTATAAACCGAAGTATTCAAACATCGGGTCGTCTTCTCAGGGAATTGTAGGGAAGTATGATTTATTATTGGTTATGAAAAACAGTATTTTTGGGTTTTTGAAAGGTTGAATGAGAAAAATAGATTGCAGGGAATTAAATCAGTAGCAAAGAAAAACTCTTGGCGAAGTATAAAAACTGGAAGTCCTATCCTAGTTATCCTTATCAATGGTGATGAGAGTTGCATTATTGCTCCCACTAAGTCAACCTCTAACTATGAAGGTCTGTCAAGTGGATAAATTAATTTAACACCTAAAGTCCTAGTCAACTCTTGAGGAAAGACTATAGTTATATGAATATAAATCAATCAGCAAGGACATCAATTATCAATCACGATGAGTTTGACAACTCAAGAGTTACCAATTAATCAACCAAAGCCAAAAGGGAAGAAAATCTACTCGAATGAAAATAATTTGAATAAAGCGAAAGCATCAATAACATAAATTAAAGAAAGCAATCATAAGTCTGAAATACCTCAAATTGTATTAAATAGAAAATCAATCTAAAATAAAGAGTTCATAAACTAAATTGAGAAAATAAATAAAAGGAACATTGAACCTGCGATTGAAGAAGATGAAATTCTAATCCTAATCCTAATCCTCAGAGAGAGGAGAGAACCTCTCCCTCTAAAAACTACATATAATCCTAGAATTATGAATGTGGTATGAAGTATATTGATGAATGGATGGATTCCCCAATTTATGGCCTTTAATCTGTGTTCTCTAGGCTTGGATCTGGACCACAAAGGGTCCAGAACTCACTGGGGCCGACTTCTGCGAATTCTGCAAATCGCACACGTCACGCGTTTGCGTGGGTCACGCGGCTGCGTCACCTAGAGTTTTGCTTTTCCACGCGGTCGCGTCAGTCATGCATCCGCGTCATCTGTGTTTTGCATGAGCCACGCGTTCGCGTCATGCACGCTTTCGTACAGATGCCAATTTGCGCAAAGCACGCGTTCGCGTCGTCTACACGTTTGCGTCACTGCCAGTTCCTTCAAAAACTCCATTTTGTGCTTTCGTTCCATTTTTGTATGTTTTCTTTCCATCTTTTAAGTCATTCCTGCCCTATAAAACCTGAAAATAGTTAACACACAAATCACGGCATCGAATTGTAATAAAGGATAATTAAATTTAATATTTTTAAAGCATAGGAAACATCTTTTCTCATATATCATAAAACAAGGAAGGAATAGTAAAACCATGCAATTTATATGAATAAGTGGGTGAAGATTTGATAAAAACATTCAATTTAAGCACATGATAAATCATAAAATAGGGGTTTATCAACCTCCCCACACTTAAACAATAGCATGTCCTCATGCTAAATTTAAGAGAAAAGAGTAAAGGTAAATGGTGGAATCTTATGCAATGCAATCAGTCACAATTGAGTTGAGTTAAGACAGTTCACAACTTGCAAGACAATTAATAAACTAAACATGGATATATGAGAATGAGCTATTGAACCCTCACTAGATTTTATGTTTTACTCTCTAATCACTCAGTGTTTGGGGTTAATCAGTCTCTTTTTTTCTAGTCATGCTTTCTAAAACTTTATTTTTCATCTGACCAATCAACAAATATTGAATATAGACATACAAAAATTATGAGGTCTTTTCCTAGGTTGTAATGGGGCTAAGGTAAGGGTAAGGATGTATATATAAGGCTAAGTGAGCTAACAAAGTGAATCCTTGATTAGTCTAAGATCTCACTTAACATACATACTTTATAAAATTTTAAAGTTCTTTACCTAGCTACCCAAATTTTTCCACTTTTTGTGTTACATGCTTATGCACCAAATTTATTTTTTACTTTTGTCCCATGTGCATTGATTCTTTACAATTGTATTGGGGTAATTTTTGTATCCCCTTATTTAAATACTACAATATTTTTTTTCAATGTACATGGTAATTTAATTGTTTTGATTTCACATGAGTATGCTTCCCAAATTTTTTTGAAATAACTTATTCAATTTAATTCCCCTTTCTCCTATCATCCTATGTTCCCATAAAATTTCTCATTCTTAAATTATACACAATATCTATCTTAAGCTAACCAAGGATTCAACTTAGGGTTTTTATTTTGTTTTTCTGCTTAAGGCTAGTAATGTGGTTATAAAATAGAGGAAGGGGTAAAAAGGCTCAAGGGGGGCTAACAAAGGTGATTGAAAGGGTAGGCTATTTGGGATAAGTGAGCAAAAACAAGTAATGGCATCAATCATCTCTTGGTATGTATCTATATTCTATATTGGACATATAGATTAAAACAAACTAAAGATTGCAAGCATAGAAAAGAAGTAAGAAACACACAGTAATGAAATTTATGGTTTGATGTAACCATACAATTAAGCTCAAAACTCATAGGCTGTGTGTTCTCTAGCTCAGAAATCATATATCAGTTATGTATGTCATGCAAGTAGAAATCAAGAGTTTCCATTCAACTCAATGTAAATCTTAGGGTGGCCCTTAAAATCTTAGTGTTCTTCCTTGATGAAATGTTGTTAACTAACTAACATGTAATGCTATACAAGGTGTGTGGATTGTTTTTATTCTGTTACACTAAAGTTTCTAGTTTACTCTTTTATTTTCAATTAAACCAACTTATTATATGCTAAAAGGGCAAACTATACTAATTAATCCACTTAATATATAACTAGTAAGCTAAAAGTGCAAATTACGCTAAAATATCTAAGATATATACAGCCCAAAGTGCAAAATGTAAAAATAAAATAAAAATAAAGCAAAAGCAAAAGAAAAAGTGTGCAAGTACTAAAAGATAAAATAAAATACAGAAAATGAACAAAATAAGATAGAAGAGTCTTATAGTGGTTCACCAAAAAATATGCCAGAGATGGCAACCTCCCCACACTTAAATAATAGCATCGTCCTCGATGCTCACTCAAACTGGGTGTGAAGAAGTGTCATCTCTGGAAGGATGGGCTGTCGGTGTCTCTATGAGTGGAAGGGGGTCTGTCTGCTGAAGGGGGGCTCAGTCTGTAGAGGGATCTCTGGGTCAGCTGGCTGTATCAGATGGGGATCTTCATGGCGTGGTGCAGTGGTGGACGAAATTGTGATCCATGTTCTAACTATTTTGAGATAAATCATTATTATGGCACTGGTTGAATTCACAACTCCGTTCAACTAACCAGCAAGTGTACTGGGTCGTCCAAGTAATAAACCTTACGTGAGTAAGGGTTGATCCCACAGAGATTGTTGGTATGAAGCAAGCTATGGTCATCTTGTAGATCTCAGTTAGTGAGTGGAATCATAGAGTCAAATGGAATTAAATTGGATAAATAAAATAAATAAAAGGGATAAGATACTTATGCAGATTCATTGGTGGGAATTTCAGATAAGCGAATGGAGATACTATATGCTCAAGGACGCCTGCTATTCTCCTGCTTTAACTCAATCCTTCTTACTCCTTTCCATGGCAAGCTATGTATAGGGGTTCACCATCAGCTGTGGCTACTTTCAATCCTCTCGGGAAAATGATCCTATGCGGCTGTCACTCGCACGGCTAATCGTCTGGAGGCATCACCCATGGTTGATGGCTACATCCCATCCTTGCAGTGAAAACTAATGCTCACGCACTCTGTCACAGTACGGCTAATTACTGGTTGGTTCCTGCGCCTACTGGAATAGAATCCCTTGATTCTTTTGCGTCTGTCACTAACGCCCAGCACTTGCAAGTTTGAAGCACGTCACAGTCATTCATTACCGGAATCCTACTCGGAATACCACAGACAAGGTTAGACTTTCCGGATTCCCAGGATCCTACTCGGAATACCACAGACAAGGTGAGACTTTCCGGATCCTCATAAATGCCGCCATCTATCTA
>NC_029781.3:69893329-69893848 GCF_000817695.3 Arachis duranensis
CCGAATTGCCAGCCCCCTAAAACGTGATCAATGGCCTCCTAAGATGAAGAACAATACAAAACTGAGACCAAAGATGAAACGTGGTCAAAAGACCTCTAATACAATAGTTAAATGTTCTATTTATAATAAACTAGTTACTAGGGTTTACATGAGTAAGTAATTGATGCATAAATCCACTTCCGGGGCCCACTTGGTGTATGCTTGGGCTGAGCTTGATCAATCCACGAGCTGAGGCATCTCTTGGAGTTGAACTCCGAGTTATGACGTGTTTTGGGCGTTTAACTCCGGATCATGACGTTTTTCTGGCGTTTAACTCCAGACAGCAGCATGAACTTGGCGTTCAACGCCAAGTTACGTCGTCATTCTTTGAATAAAGTATGGACTATTATATATTGATGGAAAGCCCTAGATGTCTAATTTCCAACGCCGTTGAGAGCGCGCCAATTGGAGTTCTGTAGCTCCAGAAAATCCATTTCGAGTACAGGGAGGTCAGATTCCAACAGCATCAGCAGTCCTTTT
>NC_029781.3:69895296-69896630 GCF_000817695.3 Arachis duranensis
ATGCCATAGGTGAGGACTTGTCGGCTATTTTGTAGAGTTCATTGGAGATGACCTCATGAACTTCCACTTCCTCTCCAATCATGATGCTATGGATCATGATGGCCCGATCCACAGTAACTTCAGATCGGTTGCTTGTAGGGATGATGGATCTTTGGATGAACTCCAACCATCCTCTAGCTACAGGCTTAAGATCCAGTCTTCTTAGTTGGACTGGCTTGCCTTTGGAGTCTATTCTCCACTGAGCTCCTTCCACATATATGTCCGTAAGGACTTGGTCCAACCTTTGATTAAAGTTGACCCTTCTAGTGTAGGGGCGTTCATCTCCTTGCATCATAGGCAAATGAAATGCCACCCTCACATTTTCCGGACTAAAATCTAAGTATTTCCCCCGAACCATTGTGAGATAGTTCTTTGGATTCGGGTTCATACTTTGATCATGGTTCCTAGTGATCCATGCATTGGCATAGAACTCTTGGACCATCAATATTCCAACTTGTTGCATGGGGTTGGTTATGACTTCCCACCCTCTTCTTTGAATTTCATGTCGGATTTCCGGATACTCATTCTTTTTGAGCTTTAAAGGGACCTCGGGGATCACCTTCTTCTTTGCCACAACATCATAGAAGTGGTCTTGATGGCTCTTGGAGATGAATCTCTCCTTCTCCCATGACTCGGAGGTGGAAGCTTTTGTCTTCCCTTTCCCTTTTCTAGAGGATACTCCGGCCTTAGGTGCCATTGATGGTAATGGAAAAACAAAAAGCTTATGCTTTTACCACACCAAACTTAAATTTTTGCTCGCCCTCGAGCAAGAAAGAAAAGAAAAGTAGAAGAAGAAGAAGAGAATAGGGAAGATAGGGAGAAGAGTTGGTTCGGCTATGTTGGAGAATGTGGGTTTGTGATGTGTGAAAATGAAGAAGAGTGGAAGGGTATTTATAGGGAGAGGGGAGGGTATAGGTTCGGCTAATTTGGGTGGGAATGGGTGGGAAAAATGAATTTGAATTTTATGAAGGTAGGTGGGGTTTATGGGGAATAGTGGGGTGATGTGAATGGTGAATGAGGTAATTGGGAAGAGGAATTGAGGTGATTGGTGAAGGTTTTTGGGAAGTGTGATATGGGGAAGAGTGAAATGAGATTTGGAATTAGGAGAGTGTGATTAGGATTGAAAGAAAAGGTGGGAATATGGTAGGTGGGGATCCTGTGGGGTCCACAGATCCTGAGGTGAAAAGAAATACCATTCCTTCACCATATAGGCATGTAAAATGCCTTCATGCATCATTCTGGCGTTCAAACGCCCATTGGTGCATGTTCTGGGCGTTCAACGCCCATGTAATGCA
>NC_029781.3:69896965-69897303 GCF_000817695.3 Arachis duranensis
AAACACAAGGTAGTCCCCATTCAATTGAAGGACTAGTTCACCTCTGTTGACATCTATCACAGCTCCTGCTGTGGCTAGGAAAGGTCTTCCTGGGATGATGCATTCATCATCTTCCTTCCTAGTGTCTAGGATTATGAAATCAGCAGGGATGTAAAGGCCTTCAACCTTTACTAGCACGTCCTCTACTATTCCATAAGTTTGTCTTACTGACTTGTCTGCCAATTGTAATGAGAACAAGGCAGGTTGTACCTCAATGATCCCAGCTTCTCCATTACAGAGAGTGGCATAAGATTTATCCCTGACCCAAGATCACATAGAGCTTTTTCAAAGCTCATGGT
>NC_029781.3:69897379-69897837 GCF_000817695.3 Arachis duranensis
CTGAGGTAGAGTTTTCTGAATCCAAGTATCTAGTTCACTAATGAGCAAGGGCGGTTCACTTTCCCAAGTCTCATTACCAAATAGCTTGGCATTCAGCTTCATGATAGCTCCTAAATATTGAGCAACTTGCTCTCCAGTCACATCTTCATCCTCTTCAGAGGAAGAATAATCTTCAGAGCTCATGAATGGCAGAAGAAGATTTAGTGGAATCTCTATGGTCTCTAGATGAGCCTCAGATTCCTCTGGATCCTCAATAGGAAACTCCTTCTTGCTTGAAGGACGTCCCAGGAGGTCTTCCTCACTAGGATTTTCGTCCTTCTCCTACCTTGTGCATTCGGCCATATTTATTACTTCAATGGCCTTGCAATCTCCTTTTGGATTCTCTTCTGTATTGCTTTGGAGAATACTGGGAGGAGTTTCAATGACTTTCTTACTCAGCTGGCCCACTTGTGCCTCCA
>NC_029781.3:69898614-69899144 GCF_000817695.3 Arachis duranensis
AGACCATAGTAGAATATATCTAATAGGGTCCATTCTGAAAACATGTCAGATGGACATCTTTTGGTCAGCTGTTTGTATCTTTCCCAAGCTTCATAGAGGGATTCACCATCTTTTTGTTTGAAGGTTTGAACATTCACTCTTAGCTTGCTCTGCTTTTGAGGAGGAAAGAATTTATCCAAGAAGGCAGTAACCACCTTATCCCAAGAGTCCAGGCTATCCTTAGGTTGTGAATCCAACCATATTCTAGCTCTGTCTCTTACAGCAAAAGGGAAAAGCATGAGTCTGTAGACTTCAGGATCAACTCCCTTCGTCTTTACAGTCTCACAGATTTGCAAGAATTCAGTTAAAAACTGATAAGGATCTTCAGATGGAAGTCCATAAAACTTGCAGTTTTGTTGCATTAATGCAACTAGCTGAGGTTTCAGCTCAAAGTTATTGGCTCCAATGGCAGGAATGGAGATGCTTCTTCCATCAAACTTGGACGTTGGCTTTGTGAAGTCACCAAGCATTCTCCTTGCATTATTATTATT
>NC_029781.3:69899289-69899979 GCF_000817695.3 Arachis duranensis
AGATAAGATTCTAGAATTTAAAGATTGAACCTTTCTTAACAAGAAAGTAGCAAACTTCAAATTTTTGAATCAATCACATTTACTTGTTAGCTAATTTTCGAAAATATGATGTAAAAGATAAGAAAAAGATTTTGAAAAATATTTTAAAAAAAATTCGAAAATTAATAAAAAAAAGGAAAATATTTAATTTTTGAAAAAGTTTTGAAAAGATAAGATTTTTAAATTGAAACTTTGACTTGACTTGTAAGAAACAACTAATTTTTAAAATTTTTGACTAAGTCAACTCAAATTTTTGAAAATTAACAAGAAACTACTTATTTTTAAAATTTTTTGACTAAGTCAACCCAAAGATTTCGAAATTTATGAGTAAAATAAGAAAAAGATATTTTTATTTTTGAATTTTTAATGATGAGATAGAAAAACACAAAAATGACTCACAACATAAAAACTTTGAATCAAAACACATGATGATGCAAGAACACTATGAATGTCAAGATGAACACCAAGAACACTTTGAAGATCATGATGAACATCAAGAACATAATTTTGAAAATTTTTTTATGCAAAGAAAACATGCAAGACACCAAACTTAGAAATCTTTAATGCATAGACTCTAACAAACGAAAAATGCATATGAAAAACAACAAACAACACAAAACAAGAAAACCTCAAGATCAAACAAGAAGACTT
>NC_029781.3:69901487-69920915 GCF_000817695.3 Arachis duranensis
CATTAATACTTGAGGTACAGCAGAGCTCCACACCCTTAATCTATGGTGTGTAGAAACTCTACCTTGGAAAATACATAAGTGATGGTGGCCCAGGCATGGTCGAATGGCCAGCCCCCAAAACGTGATCACTAGTCTCCTAAGATGAATAATAGATCAAAACTGAGACCAAAGATGTCTAATACAATAGTTAAATGTTCTATTTATAATAAACTAGCTACTAGGGTTTACATGAGTAAGTAATTGATGCATAAATCCACTTCCGGGGCCCACTTGGTGTATGCTTGGGCTGAGCTTGATCAATCCACGAGCTGAGGCATCTCTTGGAGTTGAACTCCGAGTTATGACATGTTTTGGGCGTTTAACTCCGGATCATGACGTTTTTCTGGCGTTTAACTCCAGACAGCAGCATGAACTTGGCGTTCAACGCCAAGTTACGTCGTCATTCTTTGAATAAAGTATGGACTATTATATATTGATGGAAAGCCCTAGATGTCTACTTTCCAACGCCGTTGAGAGCGCGCCAATTGGAGTTCTGTAGCTCCAGAAAATCCATTTCGAGTACAGGGAGGTCAGATTCCAACAGCATCAGCAGTCCTTTTGTCAGCCTTCTTCAGAGTTTTGCTCAAATCCCTCAATTTCAGTCAGAATTTACCTGAAATCACAGAAAAACACACAAACTCATAGTAAAGTCCAGAAATGTGAATTTAACATAAAAACTAATGAAAACATCCCTAAAAGTAGCTTAAACTTACTAAAAACTATCTAAAAACAATGCCAAAAAGCGTATAAATTATCCGCTCATCATGCAGCCTGCTCAGGTGCTGCTTGCGCAGCCTGAGTATGTGCCTCCTCCTCATGATCGCTCACCTCCTCCTCAGATGTCTCTGATGGTGTGTCGGGCTCAGAGGGGATGTCGCCACCGGATCGGATCATCAACTTGAGGTGCTCATAGCGTCGCTTGTGGCGACACTCAGACCTCTCATAATGTCACCTGTTGCGACGCTTAAACCTCTCATATTGCTGCTGGTAGTGGTGCTCCATCTGATCCAAGCGGTCAAAGAGTCGGTGCACCAGAAGATAAACGGGCTCAAGAGCAGGTGGAGGTGCAGTGGATGGAGTTGGGGTAGTGGATGCTGAAGGGGCAGCTGAAGATGTAGCTGCCTCAGCAGAGTCAGTGAGAAAAGGAGGTTGGTAGCCTAGAGCCTGAAACTTCCTACTGTGAGGGATGATCTTCCTGCAGTCCGCGACAGATGGCTTTTCATCAGCAATTTCCCAAGGCACCTCAGCTCGGCGACCCAACTGAGTAATCAAGAATGGAAAAGGGAGGGTGCCTCTGACATGGACCCGGGCCATGTAATACCGGATGAAGCGGGGCAAATATAGGTCCTTACCCTCCATCACACAATAGATGAGGGTAATTGATGAGCGGATAATTTATACGCTTTTTGGCATTATTTTTAGGTAGTTTTTAGTAGGATATAATTACTTTTAGGGATGTTTTCATTAGTTTTTATGCTAAATTCACATTTCTGGACTTTACTATGAGTTTATGTGTTTTTCTATAATTTCAGGTATTTTCTGGCATTGAGGGACCTGAGCAAAACTCTGATAAGAAGGTGATGCATGGAAACTTGTCTCTCAACAAATTTCCCTTCGGCAAGTATACCGAATTGTCGTCAAGTAAAAACTCACAATAGAGTGAGGTCGAATCCCGCAAGGATTGATTGATCAAGCAACTTTAGTTAGAAGAATATGCTAGTTGAGCTAAACAGAATTTAGATTGAGATGCAGAAATTTAAATGACTAGGAAGTAAATAGTAGAATTAAAGTGCAGAATCTTAAATGGGGAATTGGGGTAATGCTCATAAAAGTAACTGGCAGAAATTTAAGAGAATGGGTAAGATCAGGAATGGGGAGATCATTGGGTTTAGGAGATGTTGCAATTCTCTGGATCAAGTTCATTCTCATCTCTTCTTCAATCAATGCATTCATTGATCTCCTTGGCAATCTTAAGTGATTGAATCCCAATTCCTTGGTAATCCAATCTCTCAAATCTTGATCAATAGCCAATTCCTTGGTCAATTGCTCATGAGAAGAGATAAAGTATAGTCACTGATTATACCACATAAATTTCCCAATTCAAGTATTGAGGGGATTATAGTCACATATCCATCTCAACCCAAATTGGTCCAGCATGAGAAAGCAATTCTAGCATGATCTCTTTATTCCTCTTCCAAGGTTCCGAAGAGATCCAATTATGGAGAGTTTCTTTTCCAAGATAACTAACCATTTGAATTAAGATTGAATGCTTTCTAGTAAAATCAAGAGAAAAGATAGAAGAAGAAGAATGAAAACTAATATTGATCCATCAAATTACAGCAGAGCTCCCTAACCCAATGAAAGGGGTTTAGTTGTTCATAGCTCTAGGAATAAAAAATGGCAGAAAAGAAGAATCCATGCTAGAAGTACAGAAAAGTAAATATGCAGAGAGTAGTTCTTCCAAGGTGCCAAGAGTTCTTATCTAGTTCAAAACTACCCCTATATATACTACTCTTCATGATCTTCTAGTGAGTTCTTCAAGTCTTGGATATGGGCTTTGGACCTTGAGTTGAAGCAATTCTCATCTGTAGTGGGCCCATCTTGTAGAGAAATGTGAATTTAGGCTCAGGCACTTAGTGAGATTAATCGTGGAATATATTTCTGGGTGCGAGAACGTTAGTGGCATTCACCTTTTCCACTAACGTTCCACCCTTATATGCCCACGTTAGTTTCAACGTTAGAAGTCTTAACGTGACTTCTAACGTCCTTCTCAATTCTTGGCCAACGTTAATGGGACTCACTTTTCCCATTAACGTTGGCTTGTGCCCATTTTCGCAAACGTTAATGGGAATCACTTTTCCCATTAACGTTGCTTGCCTTTTGCCTCCTACGTTAAGTCTTACGTTAGCTTAGCTAATGTAGCTCTTAACGTGGCACCTATCACCTTCGAGAGCGTTAGTGACACTCACCTTTGTCACTAACGCTCCAATTGCCTTGATCCCCTACGTTAGAACCCACGTTAACTAAGTTAACGTGGCTTTTAACGTAGTAATGAAGCCATCTTCCAACGTTAGTGACAAAAGTGAGTGTCACTAACGTTGGCTCTTTGAACCCCACTCCCCGTTAACTTTCACGTTAACAATATTAACGTGAGAGTTAACGTAGGCAAATGAAAATGATCCAACGTTAGTGACAAAAGTGAGTGTCACTAACATTGGCATTGTTGATTCTTGTCCACGTTAGAGTTCACGTTAACTTAGTTAACGTGACTCTTGACGTGGGGCATTGCCTAGTTTTCCAACGTTAGTGGTGTTCACTTTTACCACTAACGTTTAGGAGAAACGTTATTGGAGTTCACGTTTCTCATTAACGTGGAGTCCTCCCTTCCTTCTACGTTAAGTACCACGTTAACTTAGTTAACGTGGCTCTTAACGTAGGCTATAAAATGGCTTCGCAGGCGTTATTGGTGATCACTTTTCTCATTAACGTTGCAAGCCAATTGCCATCCCACGTTAGTAGTCACGTTAACTATGTTAACGTGAATGCTAACGTGGTTCTTCCATGCTTCATTTGTCCTGAAATCAAGCAATCAAAGTGCATCAAAGCTCTAGCCAAAATCATGAGATTATGCATCATTAAAATATCATGTAATCTTGGCAAAAATCTCATGAAATCATGCAAAAATCACAATAGTTGCTTGAATGAAGGTGTAAGTGTAATTTCACCCAAAACTTGCCTTGTTTACTAGGAAGATGCAGGAAACTATCCTAAAACAGTAAAGAAAAGGTCAGTGAAACTGGCCTAGATGCCCTGGCATCACAACACCAAACTTAAAGCTTGTTGTCCCTAAGCAAGTACTGAAGCATAAGCCAAATGAAATAAAAGAATAAGAAGAAAAGATGGGAATAGCATTCATGGTTCATGGAGTTTCATGCATAGCAACTTAGGTTCTTTTCCTTTTAGGTTTCAAGCCTTTATCAAATCCTTAGTCACCCTCTTGATTGCATCCCTTGAGGCTTCTTTCTTATTGATCCTTCTCTTTAAGCTTATTACATTTTTCTTTTGGCTAAGTGCTCTGTAAGAGGGTGACTTTTTATGATAAGCTTTCAGCCAACACTCCCAAACCAGTTGGTTTTAAGGTGCTAGGTGTTAAGACACCCCTACGGACTTACTCCCTCAAGTCTCTTTTCCTCGTACATACACACCACATGCACATGGTTTGTTATTCTTTCTTTCTTGAGACCTTGGTGTCCAGCACCTCTTTGGGTTACTAAGTGCTCTGTAACAAGGGTTACTCTTGATAGTGGACTTTCAGCTGATAATCCCGGATTAGTTAATCCAAGTTACCAAGTGATAAGGCACCCCTAAGAGCTTATTCATCCAAGTATATCCCTTGTACATGAACACCACAGACACATGCCTCAGTTTCACAACCCTTGGTGCCTAGCATTGTTCCTTTTTGTATTCCCTTTCTTATTTTTATTTGTATTACTCTTTTTTCTTTTCTTGTTGAGATCTTATTATTTAGCTAGCCTCAAGGAATGTGTCTCAAACTTAGGACTTAGGATGGATAGTTGCTTTCTTTCCTTTCTTGGTGAACCAACTTAGCTTACTAATCATCCTACCATAAACACTTAGAATGCACTTCACAAAATGACTCCATTCTTGTTCTTTCCATAACATTTTCTTTCTGATTAACTTAAAGAGACAAGCATACAAGTAAGAAAGATGACAGTGAGCATTCAAGACATTAGGCTCAATAACATAGACCTAAGCAAGGAGAATTAAAGACAGAATTGAAAAGGTTCCAACTAACGAGCAACTATTAATCAAAGGTGCATTTGGACTTCCAATTTTAACATTCTCAGCATATGGAATTAAGTAACAATACAACCTTCGAGTGCTGATTTCTAGTAGTCCTCCTCTTTGTCATCATCCCTAGTTTTTGCTACTTTACCTCCTTGGATGAAGGTGCACCACTTCCTCATAAGGTTCTTGCAAAGTTATTGGAAGTTGCTTGTTCCCGAAGCACTTGAAAAATAGTTAGCTTGCATGTATGCTAGTGAACTTCTAACTGAATTTGGTGTGTGAACACCAAACTTAGTTTCTTACCTAGTACAAAAAGTTGCATATATGCAGAGAACCTTATATCATGTTGTTAACCAAAAAAAAATTCTTAATGGAAACTAAACTACATCTAAGTGATTCCCTTGATTGGTTGGAGCTAGCAATGTGTTTTTGGGGGTGTAGTGTGATTCTAACTAATATCTTAGGTGGAACACCAAACTTAGAATTACACTTTTACTCTTGGATTGTTTTGGTGTGGAACACCAAACTTAGCTCCTCGCAATGCAAGGGAAACAACTTGTGATTTTTATTAAGGTGAAGATGAAAAGGAAACTACCTCAGGTTGGGTTGCCTCCCAACAGAGCGCTCTTTTAGCGTCGCTAGCTCGACGATTCCTCCACTACTTGAGATGATACTTTACTCTGGGGTTTTCCCCCATGTTGCTCATATAATGCTTCAGCCTTTGTCCGTTCACAGTGAAAGTTCTCTCTGAACTTTCATCCATGATTTCTATGTGTCCATATGGTGAGACTTTTGTGACAAGAAAAGGTCCGGACCACCTTGATTTGAGTTTTCCTGGGAACAGTCTCAATTTGGAATTGTAGAGGAGTACTTGTTGCCCCTTTTCAAAACTCCTGGGTGCAATATGCATGTCATGTCTTCTCTTTGCTTTTTCTTTATAAATCTTGGCATTCTCATAGGCTTGTGATCTAAATTCCTCCATCTCTTGCAGCTGTAAGATCCTCTTTGCACCAGCAGTAATGCTGTCAAAATTTAGTATCTTGAGAGCCCAGAGAGCTTTGTGTTCCAGCTCTAGCGATAAATGACAAGCTTTCCCATACACCAGTTGATATGGGGACATTCCAATTGGTGTTTTGAATGCTGTTCGGTATGCCCAGAGAGCATCATCTAGCTTCTTCGCCCAATCCTTTCTTGATGCACCTACAGTCTTTTCCAAAATTCTTTTTAGCTCTCGATTGGATATCTCAGTTTGCCCACTTGTTTGTGGATGGTAAGGTGTGGCAACCTTATGTTTTACCCCATATCGTAGGAGGAGAGCTTCTAGTGGTCTGTTACAAAAATGACTTCCTCCATCACTGATAAGTGCTCTGGGGACTCCAAAACGGCTAAAGATGTTCTTCCTGAGGAAGTTCATGACCATCTTGTTATCATTCGTTGGAGTGGAAATTAGCCTCTACCCACTTGGAAACGTAATCCACTGCTACCAAGATGTATTTGTTTGAGTATGAGGTTGGGAATGGTCCCATGAAATTGATTTCCCACACATTAAACAGTTCCAATTCCAGGATGAAATTTTGTGGCATCTCATTTCCTTTGGGCAAGTTTCCAGATCTTTGGCATTCATTGCAGCTCTTTACTAGTTCTTTAGCATCCTTAAAAAGGGTGGGCCAAAAGAATCCACTTTGTAACACCTTTGCTGCAGTTCTGTCCCCTCCAAAATGGCCTCCATAGCATGAGCCGTGGCAATTCCATAGGACCTCTCGTCCTTCTTCTTCCGAAATACATCTTCTAAGGATTCCATCTGAACACTTCTTGAAGAGATATGGCTCATCCCAGACAAAATATTTTGCATCATTTATGAGCTTTCTTTTTTGATGTTTATTGATCCCTGGAGGTAGAGCCCCGGTTGCCTTGAAGTTGACAATGTCTGCAAACCATGGTGCTTTGTGAATTGTCATCAATTGCTTATCAGGGAAGAGCTCGTTCACACTTGTATCATGGGTTCCACCTTCCTCATGACGGATTCTGGATAAGTGATCTGCTACCTTGTTCTCCACTCCTTTCTTGTCTCTGATTTCAATATTAAATTCCTGCAACAATAAGATCCATCTTATTAGTCTTGGTTTTGATTCTTGCTTGGCAAATAAATATTTAAGTGCTGTATGATCTGTGAAAATAATCACTTTAGCACCAATGAGATATGATCTGAACTTGTCACATGCAAAAACTATTGCTAGCAACTCCTTTTCAGTAGTGGTATAGTTTCTTTGAGCATCATTGAGGACTTTGCTAGCATAGTATATCACATGGACTAAGTTATCTTTCTTCTGCCCTAACACGGCCCCAAGTGCAAAATCAGATGCATCACACATCAATTCAAAGGGTAAGTTCCAATCAGGTGGGGAAATGATGGGGGCAGAGGACAATTTCTTTTTCAAGTTTTCAAATGCTAGCATGCATTTCTCATCAAAATTAAATGGTGTATCAGATATTAGGAGATTGCTTAAGGGCTTGGCTATCTTTGAAAAATCTTTAATAAACCTTCTATAAAAGCCAGCATGCCCTAAAAAGCTCCTAATTGCCTTGACATCACTGGTTGGAGGTAACTTTTCAATTAGCTCCACCTTAGCTCTGTCTACTTCAATGCCTTGATTAGAAACTTTATGGCCAAGAACTATTCCCTCTGTCACCATGAAGTGACATTTTTCCCAGTTCAAGACTAAGTTAGTTTCTTGACATCTTTTCAATACCAAGGCAAGATGGGTTAGGCAACTAGGGAAGGAATCTCCAAATACTGAGAAGTCATCCATGAAAACTTCAATAAACTTCTCTATCATATCTAAGAAGATGGAGAGCATGAAGCGTTGGAAGGTTGCGGGTGCATTACGTAGCCCGAATGGCATGCGCCTATAGGCGAACACTCCATATAGGCAAGTGAATGATGTTTTCTCTTGGTCTCTTGGATCAACCACTATTTGGTTATATCCTGAATATCCATCGAGAAAACAATAATATGCATGTCTCGCAAGTCTTTCCAACATTTGATCCATGAAGGGAAGTGGGAAATGATCTTTTCTAGTAGCCTCATTAAGCTTCCTGTAGTCAATACACATTCTCCAGCCTGTAATGGTTCTTGTAGGGATTAGCTCATTCCTTTCGTTGGGCACCATAGTGATTCCCCCCTTCTTGGGAACCACCTGAACTGGACTGACCCATTGGCTGTCTGAGATTGGATAGATTACTCCTCCCTGCCACAACTTCATGACTTCTTTCTGCACTACTTCTTTCATTGCTGGATTTAACCTTCTTTGGGGCTGAATGGAAGGTATGGCACCTTCTTCTGAAAGTATCTTATGCATGCATATGACTGAACTGATTCCCTTCAAGTCAACAAGTGTCCATCCAATCGCATCTTTATGCATTCGCAAGACTTGAAGCAACTCTTCCTCTTGTTCTTGGCTGAGAGCTGAATTTATGATTACTGGGTAGCTTTTATTTTCTCCTAAGTATGCATACTTAAGAGTGGTTGGCAGTGCCTTAAGCTCAAATTTGGATGCTTCTTTTCTTTCTTCCTTCTCTTCTAGTCCACTTTGAACATGTATTTCAGCGGCTGCAGCTTCTTCGCTTGTTGCTAACTCCTCTTCTGTTGATGCTTCAAGCTCTTCTTCAAGAGTTTCTTGTACCAAAGCTTCTACTGAGTCCATCCTCATCACCAAAGCTTCTACTGAGTCCAGCCTCATACATTCTCCCAATGAGTCATGTGGGTATCTCATGGCCTTAAACACATTGAATGTCATTTTCTTCTCGTGTAATCTGAGGACAAGTTCACCCTTTTGGACATCAATAATGGCTCCGGCAGTGGCTAAAAATGGCCTCCCCAGGATGATGGAGGTCTTAGCTCCTTCTTCCATGTCTAGTACTACAAAATCTGCTGGAAAAATAAAGTCTCCCACCTTCACCAACAAGTCTTCTACTACCCCATGGGGATATTTGAATGACCTGTCTGCTAGTTGGAGGGCCATTCTTGTTGGTTTGGCTTCTTCAATCTTCATCTTTTTCATCATTGCTAGAGACATTAGATTTATGCTGGCTCCTAGATCACATAAGGCCTTTTCTACAATGATTTCTCCAATGATACAAGGGATTTGGAAACTCCCAGGATCCTTCAATTTTTGAGGCAATTTGTGTTGGATGATGACGCTGCATTCTTCTGTAAGTACCACAGTCTCATTATTCTTCCAGCTTCTCTTTTTGGTCATCAACTCCTTCAAGAACTTGGCATAGAGTGGCATTTGCTCGATTGCTTCAGCAAAGGGTATGTTTATTTGTAATTTCTTGAAGATCTCCAAGAATCTTGAGAATTGGTTGTCCTCTCCCTTCTTCTTTAATTGCAACTGCTGTGGGTATGGGGCCTTTGAGAGGCATGGATTGGGTACTTCTCTTTCTTGATGTGACTTGGGGATTGAGGTGTGAGATTCCTCATGTCCCTTGTTTTCTTCCTCCAATTCCTTCTCTGGTGGTTTCTTGTGGGTCTCCTTCAATTTCTTCCCACTCCTGAGGGTGATGGCCTGACATTCTTCCTTTGGTATTGAGTTAATATTGCTGCAATTGTTGTGCCCAGGGGTTTGCTTGAATAAGAATTCAATCTGTGTTTCCAATTTCTTGATGGCAGCATCTTGATTCTGCATGTTAGATTGCACTTCTTCCAAGAAATCTTTACTATCTTGAATATCTTTGCATAGAATTTTGAGTAGACCTTCAATCTTTGAAAGCCTCTCATCTGTGGATGGTGGTGGGTTGAGATTAGGTGGTTGAGAAGGTTGGCTAGATGGATGTTGGTAATATCTCTGAGAGGTGTTTTGATGAGTGGCATTGTTGTTGGAGTTAAAGTTGGAACGTCTCGGATCTTGTCCTTGGTCTTGTTGGTTTTTCCATCCAAAATTGGGGTGATTTCTCCATCCAGAGTTGTATGTTTTAGAGTATGGATCATGGACTTGTCTAGGTGAATTTCCCACATAGTTGGCTTGCTCCCAGTCACCTTCTTCTCCTATGTTTACTCCTTCATGAGTTGGTGATGAGGTGATGGCTGCTACAACTTGGTTTTCTTCCATCTTCTTGGTAAGATCTGCTAGCTGCTTGGTGATCATCTTCTTTTGGGCTAACAGTGCATCCATGTGGTTCAGCTCCATTACTCCTCTAGTGTTACTTCTTTCAGAGGCATAGAAGTAGTCATTCTCAGCTACTGTTTCAATGACATCTATGGCTTCTTCAACAGTTTTCTTCTTGTTTAAAGAACCTCCTGATGAATGATCTACAGCCTTCTTTGACTCATAGGAAAGACCTTCATAGAAGATGTGAAGTTGAACCCACTCATTAAATATCTCTGGTGGGCATCTCCTTGTCAAGTCTTTGAATCTCTCCCATGCTTCATAAAGTGTCTCACCATCTTGTTGCCTGAAAGTCTGCACCTCAGTTCTTAGCCTATTAATCTTTTGAGGAGGGTAAAATCTTGCTAAAAACTTGTTCACTATCTCCTCCCAATCTGTCAAGCTTTCTTTTGGGAAGGATTCAAGCCACTTTGTTGCCTTGTCCCTGAGTGAAAAGGGGAACAAGAGCAACCTATAGACATCTGGGTAGACTCCATTTGTCTTCACTGTGTCACAAATCCATAAGAAGGTAGTCAAGTGTTGGTTAGGGTCTTCTTGAACACCTCCTCCAAATGAGCAATTATTTTTCACCAAAGTGATGAGCTGAGGTTTTAGCTCAAAATTGTTGGCATGAATGGTGGGTTTCTGTATGCTGCTTCCACAGTTTCCTGGATTAGGATTGATATAGGATCCTAAGACCCTTCTTTCATGCCCAACTCGGTTTGCATGGCCTTCTCTGGCATGATTATGAGCTTCTTCTTCATGATTGTTCTCCAAGTTCTCTTCCATATTGGGTTCAAAATACTCTTCCTCTTCCTCAGCACCAACAATTCTTTTTCCTCTTGCTTCCCTTTGTCGTCTCCAAAGGGTTCTCTCAGGTTCTGAATCAAAGGATATTGAGATTCCTTCTCTTCTCCCTGTCATACAACAAACAGAATGCACACAGGAGATATAGTGAAGAAAATTTTTGTTAGAATGATTGTTAGTGTGAGTGATGCAATTTATCAAACAGTTAGTGGGTTAGTGAGCTGAATTATGATAAACTAAAAAAAGAACAGAAATTAGAGAGGGAATAGGGGATGAGGAAGAAATTAAAAACAAACTAAGGTAAATTACTGAATATAGAAAAGAATAACTCAAAGAAAAAAATATAAAAAAAATGCTCAATCTAGTGATCTTCTAGCTTAATCATTGTTGATTCAAAATCAATCCCCGGCAACGGCACCATAAACTTGATGCATGGAAACTTGTCTCTCAACAAATTTTCCTTCGGCAAGTATACCGAATTGTCGTCAAGTAAAAACTCACAATAGAGTGAGGTCGAATCCCACAAGGATTGATTGATCAAGCAACTTTAGTTAGAAGAATATGCTAGTTGAGCTAAACAGAATTTAGATTGAGATGCGGAAATTTAAATGACTAGGAAGTAAATAGCAGAATTAAAGTGCAGAATCTTTAATGGAGAATTGGGGTAATGCTCATAAAAGTAAATGGCAGAAATTTAAGAGAATGGGTAAGATCAGGAATGGGGAGATCATTGGGTTTAGGAGATGTTGCAATTCTCCGGATCAAGTTCATTCTCATCTCTTCTTCAATCAATGCATTCATTGATCTCCTTGGCAATCTTAAGTGATTGAATCCTAATTCCTTGGTAATCCAATCTCTCAAATCTTGATCAATAGCCAATTCCTTGGTCAATTGCTCATGAGAAGAGATGAAGTATAGTCACTGATTATACCACATACATTTCCCAATTCAAGTATTGAGGGGATTATAGTCACATATCCATCTCAACCCAAATTGGTCCAGCATGAGAAAGCAATTCTAGCATGATCTCTTCATTCCTCTTCCAAGGTTCCGAAGAGATCCAATTATGGAGAGTTTCTTTTCCAAGATAACTAACCATTTGAACTAAGATTGAATGCTTTCTAGTAAAATCAAGAGAAAAGATAGAAGAAGAAGAATGAAAACTAATATTGATCCATCAAATTACAGCAGAGCTCCCTAACCCAATGAAAGAGGTTTAGTTGTTCATATCTAGGAATCAAAAATGGCAGAAAAGAAGAATCCATGCTAGAAGTACAGAAAAATAAATATGCAGAGAGTAGTTCTTCCAAGGTGCCAAGAGTTCTTATCTAGTTCAAAACTACCCCTATATATACTACTCTTCATGATCTTCTAGTGAGTTCTTCAAGTCTTGGATGTGGGATTTGGACCTTGAGTTGAAGCAATTCTCATCTGTAGTGGGCCCATCTTACAGAGAAATATGAATTTAGGCTCAGGCACTTAGTGAGATTAATTGTGGAATATATTTCTGGGTGCGAGAACGTTAGTGGCATTCACCTTTTCCACTAACGTTCCACCCTTATATGCCCACGTTAGTTTCAACGTTAGAAGTCTTAACGTGACTTCTAACGTCCTTCTCAATTCTTGGCCAACGTTAATGGGACTCACTTTTCCCATTAATGTTGGCTTGTGCCCATTTTTGCAAACGTTAATGGGAATCACTTTTCCCATTAACGTTGCTTGCCTTTTGCCTCCTACGTTAAGTCTTACGTTAGCTTAGCTAATGTAGCTCTTAACGTGGCACCTATCACCTTCGAGAGCGTTAGTGACACTCACCTTTGTCACTAACGCTCCAATTGCCTTGATCCCCTACGTTAGAACCCACGTTAACTAAGTTAACGTGGCTTTTAATGTAGTAATGAAGCCATCTTCCAACGTTAGTGACAAAAGTGAGTGTCACTAACGTTGGCTCTTTGAACCCCACTCCACGTTAACTTTCACATTAACAATATTAACGTGAGAGTTAACGTAGGCAAATGAAAATGATCCAACGTTAGTGACAAAAGTGAGTGTCACTAACGTTGGCATTATTGATTCTTGTCCACGTTAGAGTTCACATTAACTTAGTTAACGTGACTCTTAACGTGGGGCATTGCCTAGTTTCCCAACGTTAGTGGTGTTCACTTTTACCACTAACGTTGAGGAGAAATGTTATTGGAGTTCACGTTTCTCATTAACGTGGAGTCCTCCCTTCCTTCTACGTTAAGTACCACGTTAACTTAGTTAACGTGGCTCTTAACGTAGGCTATGAAATGGCTTCGCAGGCGTTATTGGTGATCACTTTTCTCATTAACGTTGCAAGCCAATTGCCATCCCACATTAGTAGTCACGTTAACTAAGTTAACGTGAATGCTAACGTGGTTCTTCCATGCTTCATTTGTCCTGAAATCAAACAATCAAAGTGCATCAAAGCTCTAGCCAAAATCATGAGATTATGCATCATTAAAATATCATGTAATCTTGGCAAAAATCTCATGAAATCATGCAAAAATCACAATACTTACTTGAATGATGGTGTAAGTGTAATTTCACCTAAAACTTGCCTTGTTTACTAGGAAAATGCATGAAACTACCCTAAAACAGTAAAGAAAAGGTCAGTGAAACTGGCCTAGATGCCCTGGCATCAGAAGGCTGACAAAGGACTGCTGATGCTATTGGAATCTGACTTTCCTACACTCGAAATAGATTTTCTGGAGCTAAAAAACTCCAAATGGCATGATCTCAACGGAGTTGGAAAGTAGACATCCAGAGCTTTCCAGCAATATATAATAGTTCATACTTTATTCGTGATAAGACGACGTAAAATGGTGCTCAACGAAAGTTCTATGCTACATTCTGGAGTCAAATGCCAGAAACACGTCACAAAAGAAGCCTCTGCACGTGTAAAGCTCAAGCTCAGCTCAAGCACACACCAAGTGGGCCCCGGAAGTGGATTTTTGCATCAATCACTTACTTCTGTAAACCCTAGTAGCTAGTCTAGTATAAATAGGACATTTTACTATTGTATTAGACATCTTTGGATTATTTTTGGATTACCTTAGAATCCTTTGATCACGTTTTTGAGGGCTGGCCATTCGGCCATGCCTAGACCATCACTTATGTATTTTTAACGGTGGAGTTTCTACACACCATAGATTAAGGGTGTGGAGCTCTACTATACCTCGAGTTTCAATGCAATTACTACTATTTTTTATTCAATTCAGTTTATTCCTGTTCTAAGATATTCATTGCACTTCACCATGATGAATGTGATGATCCGTGACACTCATCATCATTCTCGCCTATGAATGCGTGATTGACAACCACTTCCGTTCTACCTTAGGCCGGGCGCATATCTCTTGGATTCTTTAATCAGAATCTTCATGGTATAAGCTAGAATTGATGCGGCATTCATGAGAATCCGGAAAGTCTAAACCTTGTATGTGGTATTCCAAGTAGGATTCAGGGATCGAATGACTGTGACGAGCTTCAAACTCGCGATTGTTGGGCGTGATGACAAACGCAAAAGAATAAATGGATTCTATTCCGACATGATCGAGAATCGACAGATGATTAGCCGTGCTGTGATAGAGCATTTGGACCTTTTTCACTGAGAGGATGGGATGTAGCCATTGACAATGGTGATGCCCTACATACAGCTTGCCATGGAAAGGAGTAAGAAAGATTGGATGAATGCAGTAGAAAAGCAGAGATTCAAAAGGAGCACAGCATCTTCATACGCCTATCTAAAATTCCCACCAATGATTTACATAAGAATTTCTATCTTTATTTTCTGTTTATTTATTATTATTATTCGAAAACTCCATAACCAATTATTATCCGCCTAACTGAGATTTACAAGATGATCATAGCTTGCTTCATACCAACAATCTCTGTGGGATCGACCCTTACTCACGTAAGGTTTATTACTTGGACAACCCAGTGCACTTGCTGGTTAGTTGTGCGAAGTTGTGAAGTTATGTTTGGACCATGGTATCATGCACCAAGTTTTTGGCACCATTACCAGGGAGAGAACGAACATGAATGCCATTATCAGAAATCACAATTTTTCCTATCAAGTTTTTGGTGCCGTTGCCGGAGATTGTTAGAGTTTGGACAACTGACGGTTCATCTTGTTGCTCAGATTAGGTAATTTTCTTTTCAAAAATTTATCCCTATTTTCAAGAAAAATAATAAATAAATTATTTTATGACTTCAGAATTTTTAAGAATGGATTCTAGAGTTTCATGTAACAAGTTGAAGCCTGGCTGGCTGTAAAGCCATATCCAAATTCTTTTAGATTGAGGCTTCCACTTGTCAACATAAAAGGCATGTATATGGAGTTGGATGAAGTATCAGCTGTTGCATGCCTGATTTATATCCTAAAGCTGGCTGGCTATTAAGCCATGTCCAACCCTTGGATTGGAGCTTTAGGCTAACATTGAAAGATTCCGGAATTCTTCTTAAAAATTTTTGAAATTCCTATTTTCTTTTTCCTATATGTTTTTTGAAAAAAATAAAAGAAAATACAAAAAAAATCATAAAATCAAAAAAATAAAAAATATTTTGTGATTCTTGTTTGAGTCTTGTGTCATGTTTTTAAGTTTTTGGTGTCAATTGCATATTCATCTTGTTCTTGCATTTTTCAAAAATTCATGCATTCATAGTGTTCTTCATGATCTTCAAGTTGTTCTTGGTAAGTCTTCTTGTTTGATCTTTAAATTTTCTTGTTTTGTGTTATATAATATTTTTCATGTGCATTTTTGCATTCATAGTATCTAAACATGAAAGATTTCTAAGTTTGGTGTCTTGCATGTTTTCTTTGTATTAAAAGTTTTTCAAAAAATATTTTCTTGATGTTCATCATGATCTTCAAAGTGTTCTTGGTGTTCAGCTTGACATTCATAGTGTTCTTGCATGCATCATTGGTTTTGATCCAAAAATTTTTATGGTTTGGGTCATTTTTATGTTTCTCCCTCTCATCATTAAAAATTTAAAAATCAAAAAATATATTTTTTCCTTTTTTTTCTCTCATAAATTTCGAAAATTTGGGTTGACTTAGTCAAAAATTTTTAAAATTTAGCTATTTCTTATAAGTCAAGTCAAATTTTCAAATTTAAAAATTTTATCTTTCCAAAATCTTTTTCAAAAATCAAATCTTTCTTGTTTTTCTTATTAATTTTCGAAAATATTTAAAAATATTTTTTTTCAAAATCTTTTTCTTAATTTTATTTCAAATTTTCGAAACTTAACTAACAAAGTAATGTGATTGATTCAAAAATTTGAAGTTTGTTACCTTCTTGTTAAGAAAGGTTCAATCTTTAAATTCTAGAATCATATCTTTTAGTTTCTTGTTAGTCAAGTAATTAATTTTTAATTTTAAAAATTAAATCTTTTTCAACCATATCTTTTTAATCATATCTTTTTATCATATCTTTTTCAAAATTTTATCTTTTTCAAAAATTTGATTTCAAAATATCTTCTTATCTTCTTATCTTTTCAAATTTGATTTTCAAATCTTTTTCAAACTAACCAATTAACTTTTGTTCAATTTTTATCTTTTCCAAAACCACCTAACTAATTTTAGCTCTCTTATTTTCGAAAATTACCTCCCCCTTTTTCAATTCTTTTAATTAACTAATTGTTCTAAATTTTAATTTTAATTTTAATTCTTCTCTCCAATTTTCGAAAATCACTAACTCTTTTTCAAAATTTATTTTCGAATTCTCTCCTTCTCATCTTCTTCTATTTATTTATTTATTTACTAATACTTCTCTTCATCTCAAGAATCTGAACATACCTTCACCTTTGTGTTTGGATTCTTACCTTTTCCTTCTTCTATTCCTTTATTCTTCTACTAACATAAAGGAATCTCTCTACTGTGATAAAGAGGATCCCTATTATTATTTTATGTTCCTTTCTTTTTCATATGAGCAGGAGCAAGGACAAGAATATTCTTGTTGAGGCAGATCCTGAACCTGAAAGGACTTTGAAGAGGAAACTACAATGTTGTCAGAACCGGACCGACCCGGCCGGTCGGACCAGAAAACCGGTGAACCGGTACTATAACCGGTTCGGGCGAGACATATAACCGGACAAGGAATCAAACCGGAATGACTCGGATTGAACCGGCCGGGTTTGGTAAGAACCGGAGAACCGGTGGGTTTCATTTAACCCGGGCCGGTTCGAACTTTTTTTTTCCTTTTCACTGGAAACGACGTCGTTTTCTAATAAAAAATTAAAAAAAATTAAAATAAAAAGAGCTGCTACTGAAACTAACCCTAGCCTCCATCTGTCTCATACCCTCATTCACTGCATCCATCCCCTGTTTCCCCCTTTCCCTTCCCAAACGGTTACTTTGGCCATGAGAGCTGATAGCTGAGAGATAGAGAGTCTGCTACTCTGCTTCAGTTCGTCACCGGCGCGGAGACCCAGCAGCCAGCAGCCAGCAGCTTCAGCCAGAGTTCGTGCGCCACTCACCACCGCGAAGAAGCAGTCGCCTCCTCGTCGCCTACTGCCTCCAGGTCGTCAGTCGTGAGTCGCCACCTCCTGTCTCCCTCTTCTCTGCTCTGCTCGTCCCTCCATCCCTCCAGGGTCCAGCCGTCCAGCCGTCCAGGTATGTAGTTTTAATTTTTTCATTTTTTGAAGTTAATTTTCAATAATTTATTACTGAACTACTACTGAATACTGATAGTTAGAAACTTAGAATTAATTGATTATTGTAGATTGATTATGTATGCTGGTTTCTGTTTGATTTCTGTTAGAATTTACCCAAATTGGTTGTTCACATATGTTTGATACTTTGATTTCTGTTTGATTTTTGTATGTTGGCAATACTTCCACATGTTTTTCTGTTTGATTTTTGTATGTTGGCATTACTTTCACATGTTTTTCTGTTTGATTTAGTACTGATAGTCAATTAATTGATTATTGTAGATTGATTCTGTATGTTGGCAGATGAGAACATGAATACTTCCACATGTTTTTCTGTTTGATTATCCATTATTTTTAGATTGTTATTGTTGATTATCTGTTATAATGTTATAGATGTTGGTTGCTGTTGTATATTATTCTTAGTAGTTAGTGGATTGTTGTTTTGGATTATTCTTGGAGATTAGTGTTATATATGTTTGCACACATAGGACACTCCTTGATCCTGTTTTTTTAAGCACTTGTTTGGCTAAGCCTTTGATTGCAGTCACATATAGCTTGAGTAAGGTGTCAGAGTTCATAGCTCCAATTAGGATTGTTAGACTCACAAGGGATAGAAAACAAGATTGTGATTTGGTGTGTGGAAAACAGGTGACTTGATAGTATGTCCAGAACGAACAACTTGTAGGGAGCCATATCTATTAAGATTCAGCTCATTGTTTGCTGAGTTGCTGATGAAATAGTTTCTGTGGCTATGAATGCTCATGTTAGCATGTTCTATGGGACCACAGCGGCAGGCTTGAAGTGTTTGGACCCATCTTCTTCTTCATGAATCCTCGGCCATGTTACCACATTCACATTATGTTTATTTTCGTGTTACTACTTATTTTTAGGATTTGAGACTTAATATTTATTAAAATATTATTGGAGATATGTTTTTTAACTGTTAATTTTTAAGTTTTTAGCTATTTTATACGTTTTACTTATGTGGGACCGGGTTAACCGGTTCAACCAGTGACCCACCGGTTGAACCAGTAACCCAGTGACCCAGTAACCTGACCGATTCGATCACCGGTTCGATTCTGACAACTATGGGAAACTAAGAGAAGCTAAATTACAACAATCTAGAGACAACCTTACAGAAATTTTCGAAAAAAAAGAGGAGATGGCAGCCGAAATAATAATGCAAGGAGGATGCTTGGTGATTATACTACACCTACTTCCAAGTTTGATGGAAGAAGCATCTCAATCCCTGCTATTGGAGCAAACAATTTTGAGCTGAAACCTCAACTAGTTGCTCTACTGCAACAGAACTGCAAGTTTTATGGACTTCCATCAGAAGATCCCTACCAATTTTTAACTGAGTTCTTGCAGATCTGTGAGACTGTTAAGACTAATGGAGTAGATCCTGAAGTCTACGGGCTCATGCTTTTCTCCTTTACTGTAAGAGACAGAGCTAGAATATGGTTGGATTCACAACCTAAAGATAGCCTGGACTCCTGGGATAAGCTGGTCGCGGCCTTCTTGGCTAAGTTCTTTCCTCCTCAAAAGCTGAGCAAGCTTAGAGTGGATGTTCAGACCTTCAAACAAAAAGATGGTGAATCCCTCTATGAAGCTTGGGAAAGATACAAGCAGATGACCAAAAGGTGTCCTTCTGACATACTTTTAGAGTAGACCATTTTGGATATATTCTATTATGGTCTATCTGAATTCTCTAAGATGTCACTGGACCATTCTGTAGGTGGATCCATTCACTTAAATAAAATGCCTGCAGAAGCTCAAGAACTCATTGACATGGTTGCAAATAACCAGTTCATCTACACTTCTGAGAGAAATTCTGTGAATAATGGGACGCCTCAGAGGAAGAGAGTTCTTTAAATTGATGCTCTGAATGCCATATTGGCTCAGAATAAAATGTTGACTCAGCAAGTCAATATGATTTCTCAAAGTCTGAATG
>NC_029781.3:69921032-69940046 GCF_000817695.3 Arachis duranensis
ACCAAATTTCTCATGGAAGGATCAACAAAAGCCTCAACAAGGTTTTAATAATGATGGAAGAAATAGGCTCAGCAACAGCAAGCCTTATCCATCATCTTCTTAGCAACAGACAGATAATTCTGAGTAGAGCACTTCTAATTTAGCAAACTTAGTCTTTGATCTGTCTAAGGCCACTTTAAGTTTCATGAGTAAAACAAGGTCCTCCGTTAGAAATTTGGAGGCACAAGTGGGCCAGCTGAGTAAAAAAGTCACTAAAACTCCTCATAGTACTCTCCCAAGCAATACTAAAGAGAATCCAAAAAGAGAGTGCAAGGCCATTGATATAATCAAAATGGCCGAACCTAGAGAAGAAGGGGAGGACGTGAATCTCAATGAGGAAGACCTCATGGGACGTCTCCCAGGCAAGAAGGAGTTCCTTATTGAGGACCTGAAGGAATCTGAGGCTCATATAGAGACCATAGAGATCCCATTAAATCTCCTTCTACCATTCATGAGCTCTAAAGACTATTCTTCCTCTGAAGAGGATGAAGATGTAACTGGAGAGCAAGTTGCTCAATATCTAGGAGCTATCATGAAGTTGAATGCCAAGTTGTTTAGTAATGAGACTTGGGAAGGTGAACCTCCCTTGCTTATTAGTGAACTAGATACATGGGTTCAGCAAACCTTACATCAAAAGAGACAAGATCCTGGCAAATTCTTAATTCCCTGTACCATAGGTACCATGACCTTTGAGAAGGCTCTGTGTGACCTAGGGTCAGGCATAAATCTTATGCCACTCTCTGTAATGGAGAAGCTGGGGACCATTGATGTACAGCCTGCCATATTCTCATTGCAAATGGCAGATAAGTCAGTAAGACAAGCTTATAGATTCGTAGAGGACGTGTTGGTAAAGGTTGAAGGCCTTTACATCCCTGCTGATTTCATAATCTTAGACACTAGAAAGGAGGAGGATGAATGCATCATCCTTGGAAGACCTTTCCTAGCCACAGCAGGAGCTGTGATAGATGTTAACAGAGGAGAACTAGTCTTTCAATTGAATAGGGACTACCTTGTGTTTAAAACCCAAGGGTGTTCCTCTGCAACCATGGAGAGGAAGCATGAAAAGCTTTTCTCAATACAGAGTCAAATAGAGCTCCCACAATCAAACTCTAAGTTTGGTGTTGGGAAGCCACAACCAAACTCTAAGTTTGGTGTTGAATCCCCACATCCAAACTCTAAGTTTGGTGTTGGGAGTCTACAACATTGACCTGATCACCTGTGAGGCTCCATGAGAGTCCACTGTCAAGCTAGTGACATTAAAGAAGCGCTTATTGGGAGGCAACCCAATTTTTATTTATCTAATTTTATTTTTATTTTATTTTTCTTTATGTTTTATTAGGTTCATGATCATGTGGAGTCATAAAATAAATACTAAAATTTAAAACAGAATCAAAAACAGCAGAAGAAAAAGCACACCCTGGAGGAAGGACTTACTGGCATTTAAACGCCGGTAAGGAGCATCTGGCTGGCGTTCAACGCCAGAATAGAGCATGGATCTAGCGTTGAACGCCAGAAACAAGCAACATCCTGGCGTAAAACACCAGGAATACACCCTGAGGAATGCTGGCGCTGAACGCTAGAAACAAGCATGGAACTGGCGTTCAACACCATAAACATGTTGCAAATGGGCGTTAAACACCAAAAACAAGCATGAGGCTGGCGTTCAACGCCAGAAACAAGCATCAATCTGGCGTTGAACGCCAGGATTGCATGCAGAGGGCGTTTTACATGCCTCATTGGTGCAGGGATGATCATCCTTGACACCTTAGGATCTGTGGATCCCACAGGATCATCTCAGGATCTGTGGACCCCACAGGATTCCCACCTAACTCAACTCACCTTCTCTCCTCTTCACACAATCCAATAACACTCTTCCCAAAAAAAACCTTCACCAATCACCTCAATCTCTCTTCCCCATCACCTCTTCACCACTCACATCCATCCACTCTTCCCCATAAACCCCACCTACCTTCAAAATTCAAAATTCCTTTCCCACCCAAACCCACCCTAAATGGTCGAAACTACTTCCTCTCCCTTCACTATATAAACCCCTCTATTCTTCCTTATTTTCACACCACACAACCTTCTCTTCTCCTCCTTGGCCGAAACATAACCCTCTTTTCCTCTCCTCCACATCTTCTTTTCTTCATCTATTCTTTTTTCTCTTGCTCGAGGGTGAGCAATATTCTAAGTTTGGTGTGGTAAAAGCATAGCTTTTTGTTTTTCCATAACCATTGATGGCACCTAAGGCCAAAGAAAACTCTTGAAAAGGGGAAAGATTCATCTCCAAAGCCCATCAAGACCACTTCTATGAAGTTGTGGCCAAGAAGAAGGTGATCCCCGAGGTCCATTTCAAGCTCAAGAAAAATAAGTATCCGGAGATCCGACATGAGATCCAAAGAAGAGGTTGGGAAGTTCTGACCAACCCCATTCAACAAGTCAGAATCTTAATGGTTCAAGAGTTCTATGCCAATGCATGAATCACTAGGAACCATAATCAAAGTGTGAACCCGAATCCAAAGAATTATCTTACAATGGTTTGGGGGAAATACTTAGATTTTAGTCTGAAAAATGTGAGGTTGGCATTCAACTTGCCCATGATGTAAGGAGATGCACGCCCCTATGATGAGCGGATATTTTATACGCTTTTTGGGGGTAATTTCATGTAGATTTTAGTGTGTTTTAGTTAGTTTTTAATATATTTTTATTATTTTTTGAGCAAAAATCATATTTCTGGAGTTTACTATGAGTTTGTGTATTTTTCTGTGATTTTAGGTATTTTCTGGCTGAAATTGAAGGAGCTGAGTTAAAATCTGATTCAGGCTGAAAAAGAACTGCTGATGCTGTTGGATTCTGACCTCCCTGCACTCGGAATAGATTTTTTGGAGCTACAGGAGTTTAATTGGCGCGCTCTTAATTGGGTTGAAAAGTAGACATCCAGGGCTTTCCAGCAATATATAATAGTCCATACTTTGCGCGAAGATAGATGACGTAAACTGGCGTTAAACACCAGTTCCATGTTGCAATCTGGCATTCAGCGCCAGAAACAGGTTGCAAGTGGGAGTTCAACGCCCGAAACAGGTTACAACCTGGCGTTCCACTCCAGAAATAGCCCAGGCACGTGAGAAGCTTAAGTCTCAGCCCCAGCACACACCAAGTGGGTCCCAGAAGTGGATTTCTGCACTATCCATCTTAGTTTACTCATTTTCTATAAACCTAGGTTACTAGTTTAGTATTTAAACAACTTTTAGAGACTTATTTTGTATCTCATGACATTTTAGATCTGAATTATATACCTTGTGACGGCATGAGTCTCTAAACTCCATTGTTGGGGGTGAGGAGCTCTGCAACATCTCGATGAATTAATGCAATTATTTCTGTTTTCCATTCAAACACGCTTGTTCCTATCTAAGATGTTCATTCGCGCTTCACTATGAAGAAGGTGATGATCCGTGACACTCATCATCTTCCTCAATCCATGAACGTGTGCCTAAAAACCATCTCCGTTCTATATTAGATTGAATGAATATCTCTTAGATTCTGTAATCAGAATCTTCGTGGTATAAGCTAGAATTGATGGCAGCATCCTTGAGAATCCGGAAAGTCTAAACCTTGTGTGTGGTATTCCGAGTAGGATTCTGGGATTGGATGACTGTGACGAGTTTCAAACTCACGAGTGTTGGGCGTAGTGACAGACGCAAAAGGATCAATGGATCCTATTCCGACATGATCGAGAACCAACAGATGATTAGCCATGCTGTGACAGAGCATTTGGACTATTTTCACTGAGAGGATGGGAGGTAGCCATTGACAATGGTGACGCCCTACATACAGCTTGCCATGGAAGGAGCCTTGCATATTTGAAAGTGAGGAAGCATTATGTTACAGGAATTCAGAAGACAAAGCATCTCCAAAACTCCAACATATTCTCCATTATTGAGTAACAATTACTTATTCCTAACACTTTCACTTTTTACAATTAAATTCAAAGAACCTTATTGGCATCCTGACTAAGATTAATAAGATAACCATAGCTTGCTTCATACCAACAATCTCCGTGGGATCGACCCTTACTCATGTAAGGTATTACTTGGACGACCCAGTGCACTTGCTGGTTGGTTGTGCGGATTGCAAAAGTGTGATTGCAATTTCGTGCACCAAGTTTTTGGCGCCGTTGTCGGGAATTGTTTGAGTTTGAACAACTGACAGTGAATCTTGTTGCTTAGATTAGGAAAAATTTATCTTTTTTACTAGAATTGCATCTTTTATTATCCCTTTTAAAAATTTTTCGAAAATATTATTTTTTTCTTTCTTTTTTCTTTTATTTTCTTTAATTGAATTTTCGTTATTTTTTTATGAGTTTAGTGTCATGTTTTAAGTTTGGTGTCAATTGCATGCTTGTCTTTGTCTTTTAATTTTTGAATTGCATGTTCTTTATTTTTCCTTGATCTTCAAATTGTTCTTGTCAATTTTTCTTGTTTGATCTTTGGTTTTTCTTATTTTGTGTATTTTTCGTGTTTTTCTTGTGCAATTTCAAAATATTAGTTTTCAAAAATTTTATTTTTATTTATTAAAAATACCTTTTTAAAACACGTTAAATTTATAGCTCAGTTGGCTAGAGCGTTGGCTTATGTTCTTGGCAATTGGGTATCTTCTTTTTAAAATCTTTTTCAAAAATAATTTTTCTTTGATTAAATCTTGTGCCAAACTTTAAGTTTGGTGTTTTCTTGTTAATCTCTCTTTAATTTTCGAAAATTTTATTGTGATTTTCTAAAAATTTTAAGTTTAGTGTTCTTTCTTTTGTTCTTGGTGTTCTTGTGAATCTTCAAGGTTTTCTTGAGTCTTCCTTGTGTTTTAATCTTAAAATTTTTAAGTTTGGTGTTCCTTGGTGTTTTCCCTCCAAAATTTTCGAAAACAAGGAGCATTAGATCTAAAAATTTTAAGTCTTGTGTCTTTTGTTTGTTTTTCTCTTTCATCATAAAATTCAAAATTCAAAAAAATATCTTTTCTAACTAATTTTGAGCCATATTTTTGAATTTTTTTTTCATATAAAAATTCAGATTTCAATTTCAAAATTTTTCAAATCTTATCCTTTTAAGATTTAAAATTTTTTTATCTTTTTCGAAAATATCCTAACCACTTTCTCTCTCCTTACTTTTTCAAAAATCTTTATAAAATATTTTTAAATTATTTTTTATGTAACCCCACTACTGCTTCATACGGGAGTAGTATCTGTATACCCTCCATCGGAGTCAGTAGCTTTGAGTTGAACCCTCAGCTCATTATCATGGTGCAGCAAAGTTGCCAGTATTCCGGTCTTCCACAGGAAGAACTTACAGAGTTTCTGGCACATATTTTACAAATTGCTGACACATTACATGATAAGAAAGTAGATCAAGATGTCTATAGATTGTTACTGTTTCCATTTGCTGTAAAAGACCAAGCTAAGAGGTGGTTAAATAACCAACCTAAGGACAGCATAAAGACATGGAAACAACTGTCAGAAAAATTCCTGAATCACTATTTTCCTCCAAAACAGATGACACAGCTAAGGCTGAGCATCCAAGGCTTTAAACAAGGAGATAATGAATCCCTTTATGATGCCTGGGAGAGATACAGAGAGATGCTAAGAAAATGCCCCTCTGAAATGTTTTCAGAGTGGGTGTAGTTAGACATCTTCTATTATGGGCTTACAGAGAGGGCTCAGATTTCTCTAGACCACTCAGCTAGTGGATCTATACACATGAGAAAGACAATAGAAGAAGCTCAAGAGCTCATTGATATAGTTGCCAGAAATTAGCATCTGTATCTGAGCAGTAAACCTTCCTTGAAAGAAGAGACCAAAACAGTAACTGCTGAACTCAGTCCTGCAGAACAAGTTACTGAATTCAATCATCAACTAGATTTTCTAACAAAACAGCTAGCCGAATTCAAGGAGATACTACAAGAAACAAGAATGGCTAATATGAATATGGAAGTACAGTTAAAGCAAACAGAACAGCAGTTATCAAAACAAATAACAGAAGAGTGCCAAGCAGTTCAATTAAGAAGTGGGAAAACATTAAATACCTCACTTCAAGGTAGCAGGAAGCCAAGAAATGAGAAAACTACCCAAATCCATCTGAGGACAGTAAGAGCCCAGTGAGGAATAATTCTGGCGCTTAAACGCCAGAAAATGGGTAGAAAGCTGGCATTGAACGCCCAAACCATGCTCAGTCTTGGCGTTCAACGCCAGAAATAAGCAAGGAATTGGTGTTGAACGCCCAAAGGAAGCACAGTTCTGGCGTTCAGATGCCAGAAACAGGTGAGGAGTTGGCATCTAACACCACTCCAGCTTCCACCCTTGGCATTCAAACGCCAGTGGGAGATCAGACACATACAAGTGCTGATAGCAACCCCTCTAAAAAGGCTTCTCAATCCACATCTGTAGGCAATAAACCTACAGCAACTAAGGTTGAGGAATACAAAGCCAAAATGCCTTATCTTCAGAAACTCCGCCAAGCGGAACAGGATAAGCAATTTGCCCGCTTTGCAGACTATCTCAGAACTCTTGAAATAAAGATTCCGTTTGCAGAAGCACTTGAGCAAATACCCTCTTATGCTAAGTTCATGAAAGAGATCTTAAGTCATAAGAAGGATTGGAGGAAAACTAAAAAAGTCTACCTCACTGAAGAATGCAGTGTAGTCATTCTGAAAAGCTTACCTAAGAAGTCCGAGTTTGAATTGGGGAATTTTGTTTCTTACAGGCACAGGATACTAAGAAGACGGGGGCCTAAAGAGGGTTCTCGAAAGGGCTTAGTATAGTTCAAAGGATTCTCACCCAGGAAGGGATATGGGATACACTGGCAGGAAGTTCCCGGGTTTGCTGTGGTTATATTGAGGTGGAAAGACCACCCGGAACTCCTTGTGGTTTTTATGACCAGACAATAAAACAATAAAGCTGCTGGCTACCTCAGTCTTGTCCAGTAACCATTCTGAGTGGACGTATGAACTTAGAGGAAACCGAAAGACCTTTTTCAATAGAACCTTTTCCACCGGCCGAGTTGCCGAAGGGGATCAGTACAAGACGGCGGACTTCCCTCTCTTTATAAGGCACGCACAGGTGATAAAGATCCCGGAAGCTTTATGATACCATGCACATTAGAAGGTACTTGTACCAAGCAAGCTCTATGTGATCTTGGGGCAAGTATTAACCTAATACCTATAGCTACTATCAAAAAGCTTGGGTTGACTGATGAAATTAAACCAGCCCGGATATGTCTCCAACTTGCTGATGGCTCCATCAAATATCCATCAGGCGTAATTGAAGACATGATTGTCAAGGTTGGGCCATTTGCCTTTCCCACTAACTTTGTGGTGTTGGAAATGGAGGAGCACAAGAGTGCAACTCTCATTCTAGGAAGACCTTTCCTAGCAACTAGACGAACCCTCATTGATGTCCAAAAAGGGGAAGTGACCCTGAGAGTCAATGAGGACGAGTTTAAGTTGAATGTTGTCAAAGCTATGCAGCATCCAGACACCCAAAATGACTGCATGAGCATTGATATTATTGACTTTCTGGTAAAAGAGGTCAATATGACTGAGAGTCTCGAATCAGAGCTAGAGGATATCTTTAAAGATGTCCAGCCTGATCTGGAGGAACCAGAGAGAATAATAGAACCTCTGAAAATCCCTCAGGGAGAAGAGAAACCTCCCAAACCCGAGCTCAAACCATTACCACCATCCCTGAAATATGCATTTCTAGGAGAAGGTGATACCTTTCCTGTAATCATAAGCTCTACCTTAGAGCCACAGGAAGAGGAAGCACTAATTCAAGTGCTAAGGACACATAAGACAGCTCTTGGGTGGTCCATCAGTGATCTAAGGGTATTAGCCCAACCAGATGCATGCACAAGATCCTATTGGAGGATGATGCTAAACCGGCGGTTCAACCACAGAGGCGGCTGAATCCAGCCATGAAGGAGGTGGTGCCGAAGGAGGTCACTAAATTACTAGAGGCTGGGATTATTTATCCTATTTCTGATAGCCCCTAGGTAAGCCCTGTCCAAGTCGTCCCTAAGAAGGGTGACATGACAGTGGTTCATAATGAAAAAAATGAACTGGTTCCTACAAGAACAGTTACAGGGTGGCGTATGGGTATTGACTATAGAAGGCTCAATACAGCTACCAGAAAGGATCATTTTTCTTTACCCTTCATAGACCAGATGCTAGAAAGACTAGCAGGTCATGAATACTACTGCTTCCCTGGATGGATATTCAGGTTATAATCAAATTGCAGTAGATCCCCAAGATCAAGAAAAAATAGCATTCACATGTCCATCTGGAGTATTTGCATACAGAAGGATGCCATTTGGTCTGTGCAATGCACCTGCAACCTTTCAAAGATGCATGCTCTCAATTTTCTCGGATATGGTGGAAAATTTTCTGGAAGCCTTCATGGATGACTTTTCAGTATTTAGAGACTCATTCAGCTCCTGTCTTGACCATCTAGCACTTGTTCTAAAGAGGTGCCAAGAGACTAACCTAGTTTTAAACTGGGAGAAATGTCACTTTATGGTAACTGAAGGAATTGTCCTTGGGCACAAAATTTCAAACAAGGGAATAGAGGTGGATCAAGCTAAGGTAGAGGTAATTGAAAAATTACCACCACCAACCAATATTAAGGCAATCAGAAGCTTTCTAGGGCATGCAGGATTCTATAGGAGGTTTATAAAAGATTTTTTAAAAATCGCCAAACCTCTAAGTAATCTGTTAGCTACTGACACGCATTTATCTTTGATAAGGAGTGTCTGCAGGCATTTGAGACTCTGAAAGCTAAGCTGGTCACAGCACCAGTCATCTCTGCACCAGACTGAACATTACCATTTGAACTAATGTGTGATGCCAGTGACCATGCCATTGGTGCAGTGTTGGGACAAAGACATGACAAGCTTCTGCACGTCATTGACAAGTTCAGATCCTATTTAGTAGGAACAAAAGTGATTGTGTACACTGACCATGCTGCTCTTAAATATCTACTCATAAAGTAGGATTCAAAACCCAGACTCATCAGATAGGTATCACTTCTGTAAGAGTTTGATATAGAAATAAGAGACAGAAAAGGGACAGAGAACCAAGTAGCAGATCACCTGTCCCGAATAGAACCAGTAGAAGGGGCGTCCCTCCCTCTTACTGAAATCTCTGAAAACTTTCCGGATGAGCAACTCTTTGCCATCCAGGAAGTGCCATGGTTTGCAGACATTGCAAATTACAAGGCAGTGAGATTCATACCCAAAGAGTACAGTAGGCAGCAATCAAAGAAATTGATTACAGATGCAAAGTACTATCTTTGGGATGAACCATATCTCTTCAAGAGATGTGCAGACGGAGTAATCCATAGATGTGTGCCTAAAGAAGAAGCACAGAAGATTCTCTGGCATTGCCATGGATCACAGTATGGAGGACATTTTGGAAGTGAGCGAACAGCCACAAGAGTCCTCCAATGTGGCTTCTACTGGCCTACTCTCTGTAAAGATTCCCAAGTGTTTATACTTAATTGTGATAGTTGCCAAAGATATGGTAATTTGCCTCATAGTTATGCCATGCCTCAACAAGGTATCCTAGAGATTGAGTTGTTTGATGTATGGGGTATTGACTTCATGGGGTCTTTCCTACCATCATACTCAAACACTTATATTCTGGTGGCAGTGGATTATGTATCCAAATGGGTGGAAGCTATTGCAACACCCACTAATGATACTAACAAAAAGTTCATTGTTAATGGACAGAGAGTCAAACATTATCTTGAAAGCAATTTTGAGCAAGAATGCTCAAAACTGAGACTTGACTAAAGCTCAGTAATAGTCCAGCTAAAGACAATAAAGAAGCGCCTGCTGGGAGGCAACCCAGCCATTTACAAAGCTTATTTGTTGATTAATTGATTTTTATAGGTTTATGTCAATTATTTTCAAGGTAAAATAGCAATTGCTTGAGTTCACAGAGTTACAGAAGGATTCAGAGGATAAAACAGCAAAAAAGAAGCTCACTGGTGCGAAAAAGCCAGTAAAAACTATTTTGGGCGTTGAACGCACAAAAGAAGCATCTACTTGGCGTTGAACACCAGTAAGGATAGCCATCTAGGCGTTAAACGCCAGAAAGAAGCATCTTCTGGGCGTTGAATGCCAGAAAGAAGCACCTTCTGGGCGTTTAACGCCAGATTTACAGCATCCTGGGCGTTTAGAAAAACGCCCAGTGACAAAGGAGTTCCTGGCGTTCAACGCCAGCTAGAAGCAACAGCTGGGCGTTGAACGCCCAGGAGAAGCTGCAATTGGGCCTTAACGCCCAAAACATGCAGCATTTGGGCGTTTAACGCCAGGATTGTGGGGAGGAGGTAAATTCGTTTTTACTTCACATTTTTTCCAATTTTCATATTTCAATTCATGATTTCTTGCATAAACATGTTACAAACTCTCATCCTTCAATTCCAAAAATTTTAATCCTAATTTCTAAAATCCCTTTTTCAAAAATATCAAATGTATCTTAATTCATAAACACAAATCCTTTTCAAATCCCATCCAACTTCTTTTCAAAAAAATTTTTTAAAACTCAATTATCTTTTCAAATTCATCTCAAATCTTTTTCAAAATCTCATCATATCTTTTGAATTTTCGAAATTGCCTCTCCTTCTATTCCTCTCCTTTCCTTTCTTTTGCTTGAGGACAAGCAAATCTCTAAGTTTAGTGTGTTTTTTCGTGATCAATGAGCTAAAACTCATCAAGATCATGGCACCTAAGGGAAAACAAACCACTTTAAAAGGCAAGAAAGAGAATATTCCAAAACCACTTTGGAATCAAGAGAAGTTCTTAACCAAAGAACATGCAGACCAGTACCACAAAATAATGGGTCTGAGATCAGTGATCCCGGAAGTTAAATTAGATCTGAAAGAAGACGAATATCTGGAGATATGGGAGCTGAAGTGCCAGAAGCTGTCTCTTGAAGGACCAAGCACCCCACAGATTAAAGGAGCATCCACCCCCCAAAATAAAGGTTGTTGAGTCCTAATCTTAGCCTTAACTCTGTGATAGTTGTTCTTGTAGGAATTTACCTTAGAAGTTATATATGAGTAGTAGTAATTAGTATATCTATTTTGATTTTATCTCCAATTAAGCTATGATTTATTTTTCTCATCATCATCAAACATGAATAAAATAGTAGATTTTTAGAATAAAGAGGCAATATTTTTTTGAGTTCTTAATAAGAAAAATTCTAAGTATTTATATGTGGTGGCAATACTTTTTGTCTTTTGAATGAATGCCTGAATAGTGCATATTTTTTATATTGAATTTTATGAATGTTAAAATTGTTGACTCCTGAAAGAATGATGAACAAGAGAAATGTTATTGATGATCTGAAAAATCATGAAATTGATTCTTGAAGCAAGAAAAAACAGTGAAAAACAAGCTTGCGAAAGAAATAAAAATGAAAAAAAATATTTTACGGAAAAAAAAGCAAAAGAGTAGAAAAAGCCAATAGCCCTTTAAACCAAAAGGCAAGGGTGAAAAGGATCCAAGGCTTTGAGCATCAATGGATAGGAGGGCCCAAGGAAATAAATCCATGCCTAAGCGGCTAAATCAAGCTGTCCCTAACCATGTGCTTGTGGCATGCAGATCCAAGTGAAAAGCTTGAAACTGAGTGGTTAAAGTCGTGATCCAAAGCAAAAGAGTGTGCGTAAGAACTTTGGACACCTCTAATTGGGGACTCTAGCAAAGCTAAGTCACAATCTGAAAAGGTTCACCCAGTTATGTGTCTGTGGCATTTATGTATCCGGTGGTAATACTGGAAAACGAAGTGCTTAGGGCCACGGCCAAGACTCATAAAATAACTGTGTTCAAGAATCAACATACTAAACTAGGAGAATCAATAATGCTATCTGAATTCTGAGTTCCTATGGATGCCAATCATTCTGAATTTCAAAGGATAAAGTGAGATGCCAAAACTGTTCAGAAGCAAAAAGCTACTAAGCCCACTCATCTAATTAGAATCTGAGCTTCACTTGAAACTCGGAGATATTATTGTTTCTTAATTTCTTTTTATCCTATTTTATTTATCTAGTTGCTTGAGGACAAGAAATAGTTTAAGTTTGGTGTTGTGATGAGCGGATATTTTATACGCTTTTTGGGGGTAATTTCATGTAGATTTTAGTGTGTTTTAGTTAGTTTTTAATTTATTTTTATTAGTTTTTGAGCAAAATTCATATTTCTGGAGTTTACTATTCTGTATTTTTTTGTGATTTCAGGTATTTTCTGGCTGAAATTGAAGGAGCTGAGTTAAAATCTGATTCTGGCTGAAAAAAGACGGCTGATGTTGTTGGATTCCGACCTCTCTGCACTCGGAATGAATTTTTTGGAGCTACAGAAGTTCAATTGGCGCGCTCTCAATTGGGTTGGAAAGTAGACATTCAGGGCTTTCCAGAAATATATAATAGTCCATACTTTGCGTGAAAATATACGACGTAAACTGGCGTTAAATTCTAGTTCCATGTTGTAGTCTGGCGTTCAGTGCCAGAAACAGGTTGCAAGTGGGAGTTCAACGCCAGAAACAGGTTACAACCTGGCGTTCAACTTCAGAAATAGCCCAGGCACGTTAGAAGCTTAAGTCTCAGCCCCAGCACACACCAAGTGGGCCCCAGAAGTGGATTTCTGCACTATCCATCTTAGTTTACTCATTTTCTGTAAACCTAGGTTACTAGTTTAGTATTTAAACAACTTTTAGAGACTTATTTTGTATCTCATGACATTTTAGATCTGAATTATATACCTTGTGATGGCATGAGTCTCTAAACTCCATTGTCGGGGGTGAGGAGCTCTGCAACGTCTCGATGAATTAATGCAATTATTTCTGTTTTCCATTCAAACACGCTTGTTCCTATCTAAGATGTTTATTCGCGCTTCACTATGAAGAAGGTGATGATCCGTGACACTCATCATCTTCCTCAATCCATGAACGTGTGTCTGACAACCACCTCCATTCTACATTAGATTAAATGAGTATCTCTTAGATTCCTTAATTAGAATCTTCGTGGTATAAGCTAGAATTGATGGCAGCATCCTTGAGAATCCAGAAAGTCTAAACCTTGTCTGTGGTATTCCGAGTAGAATTCTGGGATTGGATGACTGTGACGAGCTTCAAACTCGCGAGTGTTGGGCGTAGTGACAGACGCAAAAGGATCAATGGATCCTATTCCGACATGATCGAGAACCAACAGATGATTAGTCGTGCTGTGACAGAGCATTTAGACCATTTTCACTGAGAGGATGGGAGGTAGCCATTGACAACGGTGACGCCCTATATACAGCTTGCCATGGAAGGAGCCTTGCATGTTTGAAAGTGAGGAAGCATTATGTTACAGGAATTCAGAAGACAAAGCATCTCCAAAACTCCAACATATTCTCCATTATTGAGTAACAATTACTTATTCCAAACACTTTCACTTTTTACAATTAAATTCAAAGAACCTTATTGGCATCCTGACTAAGATTAATAAGATAACCATAACTTGCTTCATACCAACAATTTCCGTGGGATCGACCCTTACTCATGTAAGGTATTACTTGGACGACCCAGTGCACTTGCTGGTTAGTTGTGCGGATTGCAAAAATGTGATTGCAATTTTGTGCACCACCCTACACTAGAAGGGTCAACTTTGATCAAAGGTTGGACCAAGTCCTTATGGACATATGTGTGGAAGGAGCTCAATGGAAAAGAGACTCCAAAGGCAAGCCGGTTCAATTAAGAAGACTGGACCTCAAGCCTGTGGTTAGAGGATGGTTGGAGTTCATCCAACGTTCCATCATCCCCACTAGCAACCGATTCGAAGTTACTGTGGATCGGGCCATCATGATTCATAGCATCATGAATGGAGAGAAAGTAGAAGTTCATCAAGTCATCTCCCTTGAATTCTACAAAATAGCCGAAAAGTCCTCCACCATGGCAATGCTAGCTTTTCCTCATCTTATTTGCCATCTATGTTACTCAGCTGGAGTTATCATAGAAGGAGACATCCCCATTGAGGAGGATAAGCCCATCACTAAGAAGAGGATGGAGCAAACAAGAGAGCCCACTCATGGATCCCAAGAGACGCATAAGGAAGCTCATTAAGGGATGCACTTTTCTCCCAACAATTATTGGGAACAACTCAACACTTCTCTAGAAGACTTGAGTTACAATATGGATCAATTAAGGGTGGAACATCAATAGCACTCCATCATTCTCCATGAAATTAGAGAAGATCAAAGAGCAATGAGGGATGAGCAACAAAGGCAAGGAAGAGATATAGAAGAGCTCAAGGACATCATTGGTTCTTCAAGAAGAAAGCGCCACCATCACTAAGGTGGACTCGTTCCTTGTTCTTATTTATCTATTTTTCGATTCTTATGCTTAATGTTTATCTATGTTTGTGTCTTTTCTACATGATCATTAGTATTTAGTAACTATGTCTTAAGGCTATGAATAATTCCATGAATCCTTCACCTCTCTTGAATGAAAAGTGTTTTTAATATAAAAGAACAAGAAGTACATGAGTTTCGAATTTATCCTTGAAATTAGTTTAATTATATTGATGTGGTGACAATACTTTTTGTTTTCTGAATGAATGCTTGAACAGTGCATATTTTTTATCTTGTTGTTTATGAATGTTAAAATTGTTGTCTCTGGAAAGAATGAGGAACAAAGAGAAATGCTATTGATAATCTGAAAAATCATGAAATTGATTCTTGAAGCAAGAAAAAGCAGTGAATAGCAAAAGCTTGCGAAAAAGAAAAAAAAGAAAAAGCAAGCAGAAAAAGCCAATAGCCCTTAAAACCAAAAGGCAAGGGTAAAAAGGATCCAAGGCTTTGAGCATCAATGGATAGGAGGGCCCAAGGAAATAAAATCCAGGCCTAAGCGGCTAAATCAAGTTGTCCCTAACCAAGTGCTTGTGGCATGCAGGTCCAAGTGAAAAGTTTGAGACTGAGTGGTTAAAGTCGTGATCCAAAGCAAAAAGAGTGTGCTTAAGAGCTCTGGGCACCTCTAACTGGGGACTTTAGCAAAGCTGAGTCACAATCTGAAAAGGTTCACCCAGTCATGTGTCTGTGGCATTTATGTATCCGGTGGTAAAACTGGAAAACAAAGTGCTTAGGGCGATGGCCAAGACTCATAAAAGTAGCTGTGTTCAAGAATCAACAAACTTAACTAGGAGAATCAATAACACTATCTAAAATTCTAAGTTCCTAGAGATGCCAATCATTCTAAACTTCAAAGGATAAAGTGAGATGCCAAAACTGTTCAGAAGCAAAAAGCTACAAGTCCCGCTCATCTAATTAGAATTAATATTCATTGATATTCTGAGCTTTATAGTATATTCTCTTCTTTTTATCCTAATTAATTTTCAGTTGCTTGGGGACAAGCAACAATTTAAGTTTGGTGTTGTGATGAGCAGATAATTTATACGCCTTTTGGCATTGTTTTTAGGTAGTTTTTAGTAGATATAGTTACTTTTAGGGATGTTTTCATTAGTTTTATGATAAATTCACATTTCTGTACTTTACTATGAGTTTGTGTGTTTTTCTGTAATTTCAGGTATTTTCTGGCTGAAATTGAAGGACCTGAGCAAAGCTCTGATAAGAAGGCTGACAAAGGACTGATGATGCTGTTGGAATCTGACTTCCCTGCACTCGAAATGGATTTTCTAGAGCTACAGAACTCCAAATGGCGCACCCTTAACGGCGTTGGAAAGTAGACATCCAGAGCTTTCTAACAATATATAATAGTTGATACTTTATTCGTGATAAGACGATGTAAACTGGCGCTCAACGACAGTTTCATGCTGCATTCTAGAGTCAAACACCAGAAACACGTCACGAACCAGAGTTGAACGCCAAAAACACGTTACAACTTGGCGTTCAACTCCAAAAGAAACCTCTGCACATGTAAAGCTCAAGCTCAGACCAAGCACACACCAAGTGGGTCCCGGAAAGTGGATTTTTGCATCAATCACTTACTTTTGTAAACCCTAGTAGCTAGTCTAGTATAAATAGGACATTTTACTATATTATTAGACATCTTTGGATTATTTTTGGATTACCTTAGAATCCTTTGATCACGTTTTTTAGGGCTGGCCATTCGGCCATGCTTGGACCATCACTTATGTATTTTCAACGGTGGAGTTTCTACATACCATAGATTAAGGGTGTGGAGCTCTACTGTACCTCGAGTTTTAATGCAATTACTACTATTTTCTATTCAATTCAGTTTATTCCTGTTCTAAGATATTCGTTGCACTTCACCATGATGAATATGATGATCCGTGACACTCATCATCATTCTCACCTATGAACGCGTGATTGACAACCACTTCCGTTCTACCTTAGGCTGGGCGCATATCTCTTTGATTCCTTAATCAGAATCTTCGTGGTATAAGCTAGAATTGATGGTGGCATTCATGAGAATCCAGAAAGTCTAAACCTTGTCTATGGTATTCCGAGTAGGATTCAGGGATTGAATGACTGTGACGAGCTTCAAACTCGTGATTGTTGGGTGTGATGACAAATGCAAAAGAATCAATGGATTCTATTCCGACATGATCGAGAACCGACAGATGATTAGTCGTGCTGTGACAAAGCATTTGGACTTTTTTCACTGAGAGGATGGGATGTAGCCATTGACAACGATGATTCCCTACATACAGTTTGCCATGGAAAGGAGTAAGAAGGATTGGATGAAGGCAGTAGGAAAGCAGAGATTCAAAAGGAGCACAGCATCTTCATACACCTATCTGAAATTCCCACCAATGATTTACATAAGTATTTCTATCTTTATTTTCTGTTTATTTATTATTATTATTCGAAAACTCCATAACCAATTATTATCCGCCTGACTGAGATTTACAAGATGACCATAGCTTGCTTCATACCAACAATCTCCGTGGGATCGACCCTTACTCACATATGGTTTATTACTTGGACGACCCAATGCACTTGCTGGTTAGTTGTGCGAAGTTGTGAAGTTATGTTTGGACCATGGTATCATGCACCAAGTTTTTGGCACCATTATCAAGGAGAGAACGAACATGAATGCCATTATCAGAAATCAGAATTTTGCCTATCAGTAATCATAGCAGCTGGCACCTCTGTCTCATGAGTGCTCGGTATTACGTAGTTACTCAGAATCTGCTGCCAAAGTTGAGCCTCATCATTTAGATATATCAGCCTGATTCCTTTAGGTACCACTGTGCTCTTTCCCATGACCCATGGGACAGTAGGATCAAGGGCTATAGTCCGTTTTACTGCATCCTAGTCCAATTTCATGAATTTCATATCCTCCTCAGTCCTTTGGTAACCGTCTGGCTGATCTGATTTAGGTGGGATCTGGAGAATATCTTCAATGGCTTCATCAGCAACCAGAATTTATTTGCCTCTGAGCTGTATTGCATCCAGGGATATTTTAAAGTAGTTATAGTAGAATTCTCTAACCCAGGATGAGTTGATTTCAGTCAAGTTTCTCTCCAGGAAGAACCAGCCTCTCTGTTTAATTTGGTCTAAAGTGTATTGCTTAAGTTCTTCTGAAATTTTGAGTGTCCTTTCCAGGTATAGGTTCCTGGATGTGGCAAAAACTGGGCACTTCAGCTCACAATATTTATTTACAAATTTTACTAGGTCAGCTGTAGGTACCAATTGATCAGCCTTTTCCTACGGGGTAAAGTTCTTCTCCCGCCAGAAATCATCATGCAAAATGTCAAGGATGGTTATAGAGGATTTGCCTCTTTTCCTTTTGTCAGTGGTTGCTTTGCCTTTTCCTTTGCTTTGAGGGTTGAACATCCTGAAAAGCAGAAATTCCAGGATATAATTGAAGAACAAAAGTAGGAAAACAAGTAGGCAAATAGAATAATAGCAGTATAAACACAGAGTGGCAAAAGAGCAAGAAAAGCATGAAATGAGTCAAATATATGTGTATTTTGGATTGTGTTCAAGTGGAAAAGTTTGAAAATAAAAATCACAATCCAAAATATATGATAAGTGGAAGTCATGTTAATTAGGAAAAACAGTGATCATGCCCTGAGTTAAAAGTTAAAGTAGTCAGGTAAAAAGAGAAGTCAGAAAGTTGAAATGGTTAATAGGTGAAAAGGAAGTTAGAAAGTGAAAGCAGTGAGTTAGGAAAAAGAAAGTTAAAGTAAGTGGCATGATAATGGGTTTCCTAGGTAACAAGAGATTCACAAATTTAAAGAATAATCAACTCATATTCAAGCAAAGATTTCAGTTTATTGATGATAATCCAGATAGATACAAGAGTTGTAAAATTAAAATGAATTCATCAATAATGCAATTTATTAACCAGGAAATCAAAAGGAATAAGAATGCTAGCCCATGCATTCATGAATTGGTTTGGTTGTAGCCAAGTAGTGCAAAATTCAAAATTGCCAAAACCAATACATGAATAGGGTAAAAAGGAAACAATTTGCAGAAAATTGGGCAGCATTCTGGCTGAAATTGGATGTTCCCAGGAAATAAACAGCAGGAAAAATAAGTTCATATAAAATTAAATAAAGCTGCAAAGAGACACAAATAACATGAACATGAAAGAATAGCGTAACAGCAGCATGAAACATGGAAGAACAATATATGAACAATATGATCATCACAGCAAAATCAGAATCGCGAAATAGATAAAACAAGTAGCAAGAACGGCGCAACTATCAGGCCTAAATCCACTAACCACATCCTAGCTACCTAACCACCTAGAGTCAACTACGATCATGCATCTCTAACTATCCTAATATGAACAGAATCTGAAAAATATGCAACTAACTACTAATGATAGAGAAATCGGTGTTCGGCGGAACCTGGTGTGTGTATGAACAAGGAATAGGGAATAGAGAGATGGTGGTAGTGACGCGGCAGTGCTGGGAGGGGGCACGACGGCACGGTGGTGGAGCAGGGTGGTATGGTGGGCAGTTTAGGGTGA
>NC_029781.3:69940107-69965424 GCF_000817695.3 Arachis duranensis
AGGAAGGGGAGGTGCAGAGGAGGAAGGAAGGGGGGTTTGGGACGCGATGGGGTTAGGGTTTGCATGATTTGGGTTTAGTGATTTCAAAACCACGCGAACGCGGGGAGCACGCGATCGTGTGATTGGGGCAAAAAGGGGATTAATGCGGTCGTGTTATTGACGCGATCGCATTGGTTGGGTAGAGGATAAATGACCCAGACGCGTAAAGCACACGAACGCGTCGCTCACACTTTCGCGTGGGATGATTATGGTGCAAGTGACGTGTTCGCATCAGGGACGCGAACGCGTGGGCCGTTTTGTGCTAAACGCACACCAGCCGCACGATTCCAGCCCAACTTCACGCCGATTTCCATTCGATGCCCACGCGTGGCCTGCGCGCCCGCGTGGGGTGATTTTTTTTAAGCACTATGCAGAATGCAATGAATGTTATGCACAATTCCAGGTTTAATCAAAATTCAAAAATAGGCTAAACTGAAAAAGGAACGATCATACCATGGTGGGTTGTCTCCCACCTAGCACTTTTGGTTAAAGTCCTTAAGTTGGACATTTGATGAGCTTCCTGTTATGGTGGCTTGTGCTTGTATTCATCCAAAAATCTCCACCAATGTTTGGAATGCCAACAGCCTCCGGGGTCCCAAACAAGGCACGTAAAGCCCTTGAGCAGTTTCAAACAGGTTTCAAGGCTCCCGGGGTGTTGAATTTCAGAATAGATTCCAGGATCCCAAACTTTACTTTTACACCCGTTTTTGTCTTGATCTGCATTTTTCCAGCCGGGTGGTTTGGAAGTTGTATTCTCACCAGGATGGCCAAACATCTTCCGAGACTCAACTAATCGAACTCTGTACCAATCCTTGCTCCTCAAATTTTAGTGCGAAACCTTATTGAATCTTGCATACCAACTCTGAGTGCGAGTCTTTTCCCTTTTGCTCTTAAAGCCACAAAGAGCTCTAAGCTGGCCATCTGTTTCAAGTAAATCATATTCAAGTGAAAAAGTAAAGATAAAAGTTAAGGATTTTACCCACTTGAAGTTGGAGTTGGGTGGTAGTGGCCTTGGGATAAGTGTTTCCAGTAGTTTTGCAAGCTCTACTCCCTTGTATTCCTCTGTGAATTCCTCCACTTCTTTGCAAATTTCTTCAATTTCAACCATGTCTTGATCAAAGTCCTCGATTTCTTTATCATCACTAAAGTCATAAGTTGGAGGTTGAGAAAATTTTACCTCAGCATCTTCTTCGTATTCACTTGGGAAAGGTTCTCCTGTCTCAAAGAATTCACTTGCGGATGCAAGTTCATTACTAAGAGAACTTGACTTGTGGTTATCATCATCAAGGAAACTTGCGTCTTGGGTTATTCCGTCCAGTTCTTCATAGTATACCTACTTTGGGGGTTGTGCACTATCCTTCTTAGCATCAATTGTAGCGTCCGTGACGGAATTCTCCACAACTCTGGATTCCCATGGAGGTTCAGCGTCTCCTAAGTCTTCAATCAACTCTTCTTCTTCTATAATGACAGCTTCCTCTACTTATTCCAGTATGAAGTCATGCTCTGTACTGTCTACTGGAGTTTCGGTATCTCCTTCATGCTACGTTCTTCATTAGATTGTCCACATGGAGCTATGAGAGTTCCTTGAGTATCCGAAGGTCTGGAAGATAATTGATTTATTGCTTGCTCCAGTTGATGAAGGGTTGCATGAAATTGATCTACTGTTTCCTGGAGGCGAGCCTGTGATTCTTGAGGTAATGGATATGGACATGGTACATAGGGAAGTGGTGGTTCTTGGGAGTAATTGGATTGGAATTGGGGTGGATAAGGATCATACGGTGGTGAATGGTGAAAAGGAGCTTGTGAGTGTGGTGGTTCGAAGCTATGTTGAGAGGATGGTATATGAGCACAGGGTGGGGCTCGTTGGTAAATATAAGAGGGCCCACCATATCCATCAGCTTGGTATGCATTGTAGAATGGTCTTTGTCCATGATATCTTGGAAGGTGTTGTTGCCTAAAGGGTTGATTAGATCCTCTTGGCTCCATCCATCTTTGATTGCTTTGACCTTGATGCATGCTCCTGATATAGCTTCCATTCCTTTCAACAAATTTAAAACCAAACTCAAAGCGAGAGGGGTGAGAACTCATAGTAGTTAATAGAAATAAAAAGGGAAAACAAAAACAAATAAACAAGTAAAAGAAAAATATTTACAATAACCAATAATAAGGCACACGTTTGCAATTCCCCGGCAACGGCGCCATTTTGACGAACGGATTTTTCTATCAGTAAAGAAATATAAAAATATAATCGCATTGTAAGTATAGCTTCTAAACCAACAGAAAATCCTTTCGTACAAACGTTTGGTTGTCACAAGTAACAAAACCCAATAAATTTATAAACCGAAGTATTCAAACCTCGGGTCGTCTTCTCAAGGAATTGCAGGGAAGTATGATTTATTATTGGTTATGGAAAACAGTATTTTTGGGTTTTTGAAAGGTTGAATGAGAAAAATAGATTGCAGGGAATTAAATCAATAGCAAAGAAAAACTCTTGGCGAAGTATGAAAACTGGAAGTCCTATCCTAATTATCCTTATCAATGGTGATGAGAGTTGTATTATTGCTCCCACTAAGTCAACCTCTAACTATGAATGTCAGTCAAGTGGATAAATTAATTTAACACCTAAAGTCCTAGTCAACTCCTGAGGAAAGACTAGAGTTATAGGAATCTAAATCAATCAGCAAGGACATCAATTATCAATCACGATGAGTTTGACAACTCAAGAGTTACCAATTAATCAACCAAAGCCAAAAGGGAAGAAAATCTACTCAAATAAAAATAATTTGGATAAAGCGAAAGCATCAATAACATAAATTAAAGAAAGCAATCATAAGTCTGAAATACCTCAAATTGTATTAAATAGAAAATCAATCTAAACATAAAGAGTTCATAAACTAAATTGAGAAAATAAATAAAAGGAACATTGAACCTGTGACTGAAGAAGATGAAATCCTAATCCTAATTTTAATCCTCAAAGAGAGGAGAGAACCTTTCCCTCTAAAAACTACATATAATCCTAGAATTATGAATGTGGTATGAAGTATATTGATGAATGGATGGATTCCCCAATTTATGGCCTTTAATATGTGTTCTCTGGGCTTGGATTTGGACCAAAAAGGGTCCAGAAGTCGCTGGGGCCGACTTCTGCGAATTCTGTAGATCACGCACGTCACGCGTTTGCGTGGGTCACGCGGCCGCGTCACCTGGAGTTTTGCTCTTGCACGCGGTCGCGTCAGTCACGCGTCTGCGTCATCTGTGTTTCGTATGAGCCACGCGTTCACGTCATGCACGCGTTCGTGCAGACGCCAATTTGCGCAAAGCACGCGTTCGCATCGTCCACGCGTTCACGTCATCCACGCGTTCGCGTCGCTGCCAGTTCCTTCAAAAACTCCATTTTGTGTTTTCCTTCTATTTTTGTATGTTCTCTTTCCATCCTTTAAGTCATTCCTGCCCTATGAAACCTGAAAATACTTAACACACAAATCACGGCATCAAATGGTAATAAAGGATAATTAAATTTAATATTTTTAAAGCATAGAAAACATGTTTTCTCATATATCATAAAACAAGGAAGGAATAGTAAAACCATGCGATTTATATGAATAAGTGGGTGAAGATTTGATAAAAACACTCAATTTAAGTACAAGATGAATCATAAAATAGAGGTTTATCAACCACATTTCTCACATCCCACAAAACACAACCACAAGAAATGCAGGGGAAATGAATCGCCCCACACCCAAGCCATCAACATCATCATCATCATTAATCATATTCCACTCATTCTCAAATTCATCATTATTTATTTACATCCATTAGGAATTTCATAATTTAAACTTAGTCCTCCTTTTTACTCTTTCTCATAGCCAACCTGTACATTACTTACACCTTAACCAGGCATCTCTTACCATATTCATTCATTAAGTTTCCTTATATCCATAGCTCACCATTAAGTTTCCTTATATCCATAGCTCACCATATATGAGAATAAAAATAGAGATTTAGAGGTTAAAAAATTATGTTTAAATCATAAAAATCAATTTGCTAAAGAATAGGTCCCCGCGTACGCAAACCATGTCCCACGTACATGAGTCTCCTTGGCCTGAATGGTTTGCTCGCGTCGCGTGGCACCCGCCCATGTATGCGAGCCTTGAAATTTCACTCTTGCGTACCCATGCACACTCCCGCGTACGCGGGACGTCAAGGCAGAGCCGAACGTCCGCGTCGCGTGTGAGCCCGCGGATGCGAGCCCCTTTAAAATAGCAAAAGGTGTTAAATTCTGCAGAAAATATTTTTACACACTGAACTTCCGATGAGCATAACTCCCTGTATGAAATTCCATTTTCCACAAAATTTATACCGTTCAGAAGATCTTGAAATTATCTTTAATTTGAAATAGATTTCCTTCAAATACAAAATTTGAGCCTTAAGTTATGAATTGCCGAAGTTCATTAAAAATAAGTTTTTTTCAAAAGTCACCAAAACCTCCATTCTTCAAAATCTCATTTTCAAACCAAAGTTCCTTAACCCAAAACAACCCAAATTCTAACCAAAATTTTTTCATACCATTATCACCCCTTTCTCAACATATCAATGTCCAATTCTATCAATTTTCTTCCAACAAACTCATAATCAAGCAACATTATTCATAAACCAACAATCAAGTATTATCTTTATTCATAATTATTACCAAAACTCATCATGGCTCAACATTCACATTCAATATCCTCATTAATCATCATATAATACAAATATTGCTTACCTTCTTTACCTTTTTCCAGCCTCTGGCCAAAATTTCACGGCCTCCGGCTCAATATCCATTCAATTCAACACAACTCATAAACACACAATAATTATCCAACACCAATATCAATTTCATAAATACATTATCAATTTCCTTCATGCATTCTCTATACACATCAATCCATACAAACATATCATTCAAGCTTAATCCTAGGGACACCTAACCTAGGAATTCACATAACACCATACGGTACTTAAATGAAACTTAAACCGTACCTCTTGGAGCCAAAATAATTGAGCTTCTTCTTGGAAGTCTCCACCAAACCTTAGCTCCAAGCCTTGCCAAAGCTCCACAAGCAATATCAATCCCCAATTATGCACCAAAATCATCCAATACTCTAACATAACCTATTTTCACACTTATAATCAACCTAGGGTTCATGAAATTGGGGTGAAACTCACTTATAATCCATGCTAGTGTACATCTAAACAATCAAAATCACAATAATTCAACAACCCCAAAATAAAAAATGCAAATTTCAAGGAAAAAGGAAACTGGGTGAAATTCTGAAAGTTTCTTACCACAAGGCTTAGATAGAATCGAAGAAGATAAAGAGAACTACGCGTGACCATAAACGAGTTGTCAATCGGAACTCCAGATCAAAAGTTATGGACGAAATAAGATCAAAGTGATAGTGAAAAGGGTTTTCTAACCTCTCTTCTCTCTTCTTCATGGAACTCAAGGGAAATGGGGGAAGAACAATGAGTTTGGTGCTGAAGTGAGGTATTTATATTGTGGGCTTAGGCCCACTTGAGCCTGGTTCACTCGTTTTAGTCCGTTGGTATAATTTTGGGTCAAAACTTTTAAGATTAGTGCAGCTTGTATTTGTTATTAGGAGTGGAAGTTCCCTACATCGCTCCGGTTGGAATTAGAGAAACTAAGTTCGTTTCGGTATGAGAAAATAACCAATCCTGAATAAGGGATAAGTCAGGCATGTACAGACTATGGCATCGTTAAGCCCTTTGAATTTAGTGTGAAATGTGCAGTTTCAAAGTAGCCAAGGGAAGTTTGATCGGAGACCTGATCTTTGGTCATATAGCTGAGAAGTCTGGTACTCTATTAAGAAAAGAATTTCCTGACCGTCTGTCATGTCATATGCGCTGCCCATATCCTAAACCTGCTTCGGCCAAGACTCCATAATGGAGATCTTCTATTTTCCCAAATTATAAATTCTAATTTCTTAACCTTATTCACTTATAATTAATTTCCTCAGTTGCAGTACCAGACAGATCTTAGCCGGTACGGTCGGTCAAATTTTCAGTGCGTATTTTTACGTGGAAAACTATTTTTTCCGACTCAGAAAAATTCAATGAATCCAAATATCATATTTAAATGATCAAATTTCAATTGCTAAATTTTTTAACTATATTCGTTCACATTTAATTATTATTTATTTAAGATTTTACATATGTCATTATTGATGGGTATATTTGATAATGTCTTTTTTCTATGGATAGATTGGTCAGTATCTTCAACTTTTATGTGTATAAATGGTAGGTTATTCTTAATTTAATTTATGTATGATTCAAACCGGTCAAACCGGAAACCAATGACTTAGAGGCTCGGTTGATATGCAGAACCGTCCCGGTTTTTGACAAATTGCTTAATATGACGTCGTTTTGGCCCAAAGCCCCCTACATTTTACCTCGGCTCACACTACTCCTCTCATCTTCAATCTTCGAACGCAGAAAAGAGGCAGCCCTAAGCCTCCATCTCCTCGCCCTTCTTCAAGCTGTCCAGACACCGTCGCCGTCACGCCTGCTCAGCCGCCATCCGCACTGCTCCAGCGTCGTACCAACGCGTCTGTTCCGCGGCGCTTCCACCGGTGTTCAGCCTCTGTTCCATCGCGCTTTCGTCAATGTTCATCCTCTGTTCCGCCTCGCCCCAGCCTTCGTCTTCCAGTTCGTGTTCCTCATCTGTGCTCCTTCTCCCTTGCGTGTTTGAATTCCAGCCCTCGTTTGTGCTCCCTCTCCCTCATCTGTTCGAGTTTGTACTCCATCTCCCTCAGCTGTGAAAGGTAATTTCTATTCATTGTTCTTGCTGGTACTGGTTTCTTCTTTATTACGATGTTTTTCTTGCTGCTATTTAAAGTTTAAGTTAACATTGTTGTTTTTGTTTCGTGTCTTACATTTTAAACCCCTGTTTATTACGTTGTTATTTCTTACCTAGTACTGCTAGTATTTTTTGCTGCTGTTTTTGATACTGTCATTGTTGTTACTGATTCTGTGGAAACTCTTGTTGCTGATGCTGTATTATTAATTCTTTTTACCTGCAAAATTTGAATTTATGTTTTTTATTTCAACACTGAAAATGATGAAAGTTCAACTGAAAATTTCCTAAGAGTTAATTCGTTATTTTCTACTCTCCTTGTTCATATAACTAAGAGTCTAAGACTGGTAACTTGGTGAGTTTCAACTTTCTCCTCAAATTTTGATTATTTAGCTTTGAGCCTTTCCACCTCTGAAATTGTTTCTATCTATAGTTTAGCGTGGGAGTAGTTAGGGTTTTGTAGCTCATTTATAAGATATTATTGGTAGTAGTTAAAGTTCTGTTTAGCGTAAAATAAGATTCTGCCAATGTGGACACCCATGCACATGGTGTTGATCTGATGCCTAAAAGAAATTAGAAAAACCTCTCATTGAATGTAATGAATTATTTGACTTTAGTATTTGTATTTTTTTTTAATTTTTAGGTTCTGATGGATAAATAGGTATCATAAGTATGTAGAAGAAAATAATAGTAATGGAAAAAATTGGTTATTAGGGATGAATGTTTATCAATTGATTTGTATTTGTTTTAGTTGTGGCAATGTTATGTTTCTGATTAATGCATGAATTAAGTTAAAAGAAATGAGGGTGAAGATGATCTCAACGAAGCAAATCTGCAGCAAGTTTTTGTGAATTTTGAGGATTGATGACAAACTTTAATGTTGTCGTTTCATGTTTGGTTGTTTCTTTTGTTATTTGACTTTTGAGTTTGTATTTGGATAATATTATAACAATGTGGTTAATGTAGTACTTTTAATTTGAATGATATTTTAAAGTTTGTATTAGACTATAATTATGTTTTAGTGTGTTTATTTATATTTTAATTATTATTTTATTATAAAACGGTTATTCTGGTTGCATCGCAGTCGAATTGGTTAAACCAATGAACCGATAAACCAGTAACTGGAGTAGTTTGATAACCGATTCGATTTTCACAACCTTGCAACATACCAACCTTTTGCTATAATTTTTCCTGGCGCGTTAGGTTCGCTTAATTGGACCGGGTGACATTTAGGCCCATTTGGTTGTAACCCAAAAAGAAATCCCTCAGAAGCTAACACTGCTACTCTTCTTCCTCCTTCTCCTTGCAGCCCAGCATTGGATTTTGCAACAACAGCAAGGAGCAACCATGGTTGTGGGAGAGGAACCGGTGCCGCAACCAGCATCCAAAGTTCGCCACCTTAAGAAGAGAGCTCTGAAGAACAAATCTTTGTCCGTTTCTTTCAACGAGAAAGATCTCAAGTACCCCCTTCTCCTCCTACCCTCTCAATGCATGCTTCCTTCAACTTTTTCTCTTATGCCCAAAAAGATTTACCTGACTCCCCATTATTGTGTTTTCCTGGAATTTTTGTGTGTTCTTCAAAAAGTTTGCAACTTTTTGTGATTGTGATTTAAAGTATAAGTGTATAAAGATACTAATGATGTTGAGGATTTTGGTGAAGGGACTATGTGACTGGGTTTCACAAACGCAAGAAGAAGAGGAGAAAGGAGGCACAGAAGCAGCAAGAGGAGGTTCTAAGGAGGAAACGCAGCGAGGAGCGCAAAAAGGTCACACATATGATATACTCCCTTCTTATTTCATGCAATTTTATTTTACATTTTGATGTGAGTTTGTACATTATTTTTTTTTTAAGAATTCTTTTGGCATTTCATGAGATAGGTATATCCATATTATTAGAGATAGAGAGAGAGTTACAGGAATGGAAATCCTGAATGTAGAGAAACCAAAAAATAAGCAGAGTAAGTAAGAAAGGAATAGAAGGGCTGAAATTTATAATTCTTGGAATATAATAAGCTCCAAAGTTGTCATTGTCTAACATGAAGTACTTGGCCACATAAAACTGTATACCTGAAGTTCATTTACTAATGTAATTGATAATCTTTCTTTTTTTAAATGCGTATTTTGTTTCTTGAGCATTATTTTTACAATATTCGATATTCAATATTCAATTTCTTGAGTATAATTTATTATTTTCAAATGAGTATTTTGTTTCTTGAGCATTATTTTTCTTAATGAGTATTTTGGCTCTTTGATCAAGTGTGGATATGTGCTCTGGGGTTGGAATAATTTGGAAATGACATTATTTGTATGGAAGATTAGGAAAGAAATTATTTGCTTTGGATTTTGTTTGTTTCGTTGCTATAAAGAGGGTTTGGGTGAGCACTTCATCATTCCCCTTTTGTGACATTTGAGACTACAGGCGTAAAATTACATTTCTATTGTTGTTTTGCATATTTGTTTAGACACTATTAGGTTATGTTTTCTTATCTATTTTATTGGAATAATTATGCAGAGGAAGTTGGAAAGGGAATTTGTTCTTTATGGTTGCCCTCCAACAAATGCTGATGCAGAACCCGATGAAACCGATGAGCACCAAGAAGATATCGACCAAGTTGAGCCTATTCCTGGTATGTTTCAGATCTGTAATTGAATGAAGCAGACACACTTCCATAAAATTTTATTTAGTTGCACTAAGTGAATCGTTAGTGTCATTTATTTTTGGCATATTGAGTTAGGATCGTGTCAAATCATCTTTGGTGGCATAGTTATAAAAACCGAACCGGACTGGACGGTTCAACCAGAAAACTGGAGAACCGGACCCTTATCTGGTTCGGTTTGATATCCTAACCGTTTAAGGTAGAAAACCGGTCAAACTCGTTTGAACCAGTCAAAACCGGTGCGAACCATAGCTAAACCAGTCAAACTTGCTCTGGACCGGTGAACCGCAGCTATTTTGCAAAAATGCTGCAGCAAGGTGTCGAACCTTGGACCTTAGCAATGCATGGACATTAGGGGTAGGGGTGTGCTTGGGCCGGGTGAAATAAGGTTTGATGTGACCCAGACCCGGCCCGAAATATATACCGGGCTTATTTATTAGACCCGAACCTGGCCCTAGACCCGATGAAACCTATGCACTTTCGGGCAACGATTATACCGGGTAAAAATCGGGTGAAAATCAAACCGTTAACATTACATTACCTTGATACTTTCTTATAAGCTAGCATGTGAATATATCCAAATTTTCAAGACTCCAACCATTATTTGACATGGTAAAATTCACTTAGAAAAATATAACAAGAACTAACTCTTCTCCAAAATTAAAGCATAACTATAATAATACTAATATTGTCTAATAACACCAAATATTTAAATCAATACAAATAACACAATATTATGCATTAGTCTAAAATTTTATGCATTTTAAACATAAAACATTAACTTATAGTCTGATAATAATTAATAACACAAAATATTAAGATTTACAATACTTAAATTCCACATAAGAATAGCCATCATCCATCACTAATAACACACAATATTAATTGTGTATGATGACCGGGACACTGGGCCGAGTTCGGGTGACCCGAGCCATGGCCCGGACCTGACCCAAAATAATGACCGGGTCTATTTTTGAGACCCTTACCCGGTCCTAGACCTGATGAAATCACACAAAAATAGTCCCTAAAGTGTTCGGGGCCGGGCCGGGCCATGCACACCCCTAATTAGGGGTGGCAAATAGGCCAAAACTTGTCGGGCTGGCCAAGTAACTCCCCAAAAAGGCGGGCTAGGCTGAAAATTTGAAACCGTCAAACTTAAAAAACCTGCCTAACCCGCACCGCCTAATCTGTGGGTTTTGTCTGGCTTCCCCGGCAGGCCAGCCATTTTTTGGTTAGGGCCCTTTTTTTTACAAATTTCTATGATGTTATTGATCTTCAAGAGGATGAAAATGATAATTGAAAATGTTCTAAGTTATATATTTTGGATTATGTTTTATGTTTGATTGATTATAAACTTGATGTTTAATTATAAGTTTTGGACAATGTTTGTTTTGTTTTGGACAATGTTGGTTTTATTAATGTTTCAAAAACCTTAGTTTATGATTATGTTTATCACATATTTATAATTATAAAGACTTTAATGTTTGTGAATTTAGAAATTATAATTTTATGTCTTTAGAAATGATAAATTTATTGAAATGATTGTGAAATTATATATATTGTTTAATATTTAATAGTTTATAAAAAAAGATTTGGCAGGCTTGACCCGCCAACCCGTCAGCCCACCGTTAGGCAGGGCGGGAGAGGAATTTAGGACCGTCTCACAAGACGGGACGGGGCGGGGCGGCCAGCCCGTCAGATGGCGGGCTTTTGGCGGGGCGGGGCAGGCTTCCCCGTTTGCCACCCCTAATGAATAATAATATTGAATCTTTTATTTTTATTACTAATATTTTTGTTTTATTATAATTTTATATATTTATTTTATTAGAATTTATACAATTATTAAAATAAATATTAAACATTTTAAATATTTACATATTAAAATGATTGTAAATATATGTATTTTAAATTTTAACTTCACGTTTTTTTTACTATTTTATATTTTTTATTTACGTAAAACCGGTTTTAGTGGTTCAACTAGTAACTTATTGGTTAAACAAATAAACCAATAAATCAGTAGTTTGACCGGTTCGATATTGGTTCAGTTTTGACAACTATGTTTGGTGGTGAATGCATGAGAATATTTTGAATTTCAGCTCCTTTTCAGACTCTTCCATTCATTCACTCACTTACAGGTCATCCTTATTAAGTCATAATGTCATGTGCAAACTCCCTTCACGCTGTCTTATATCCAGGATAGCTTCTACAGCTAGTTTGGTCGACGTTGCTTTGTTCAATTTTCATAATTTAACTTGTTGATATAATATTAGGGATAAAGTTAGATGTCAGTTGTTCATGATCTTTATATGTATTTGTACAACAAGTTCTCTCTTGGATCCAGTTCTTTTATTAGGTCTGAAGTAGACTAAGGTAAAACAAAATCTATCTATGATTTGCAATTTCTCTCCTTAATCGAAATTATCTTCTGTTTGAAGAAATGAAGACATACGAAAGTGGTGATTTGACAGTCACAGTTGTAACCAGTGAGATCAACCCAAAAGAAGAAAGTTACCTTAGTGAGAGGAAGGAGGCGGCGGGGTCCCATCCTCTTTTTTCTGAAGAAAAACGCAAGCTACCCATAAATAATAAGAAAGCATTTAAGAAAGTTGCAAAGCACAGGCCACGTTCAAAGCCAAAAAGCAAGAGGAATAAAAACAAAGGAAAGAAACAAGGCAAGAAGTAAAGTCTGCGGAAGATTATTGCAGTTAGTAGCTTAGCCACTTAGAAGTGGGATATTTTTCGAGTGATCCATGGCTTTGATGTACTTTTCAGGAGAAAAATATCAATGAGAATATCTAATTTTTACTTTTTTTATGTTACAATGAAAATTTCTCCAATATGCTCATCACTGAGAAACTTAGCAATTTGAAATTATGTATTTTGTTGATTTATATAGTTTGCATTTTACAACCTTGCATTCCTAAAACAATTCTTATCGAAAGTGGTGTAAATCTCTCAATTCAATTGATTGACTTTTTATTTTGGGCTGGCATTGTAGGCTGAATTGGACAATCATTTCTTTGCCCTTGCTTTCTTGGTCCAAAAGTTTTCATCACACAAACACGCCGAGCCCAACAGGCTGCACTTATGGTTAGGCAAGCAATTTCAACACCAACAATAATCCTGCTTCTGCTCTAATTCTAACCTATTCAGGCCCACTCATAATTCTTAAATGGGTTAGATTATCATTCTAGTGACAATAATTTGGCGTTTAATTTTTTCCTAATTTCTAAACCAAAAAAAAAAATTTGCTTAATTTAACCAACTTGGATTAGTTGAGTGGTTAATTTACTCATCTTTAACAAGTGTCGGGAGCTAAGGGATACTGTGGGCAACAAAATTTGTTTTTTTGCCTAATTTACTTTTATAACAAATTTTAAATATTTAAAATTTATTTTTTATATTTTTAAAATTAAATATTAATTTTAACGTTTTTTAATAAATTAAGCAACACTTCTAGATACCATAACAATCATCGAATTATTAACTTACTAGTATTTTTATCCGTAATAACATTACGGTAATATAAATGTTTTAAAACTACGGTCCATTTTATTCTGACAGTATAGATTATGCATGGCACGAAAGATTTATAAAATCAAGCTACTTTATAAACAAAAGTCCTAGATTGTCAAAAGTCTCTAATAAAGAAGACCAAGATATCTATAGATAAAAAATCAAATAATAAGATTTTAAGCTATTATTTTTATATGAAAAAGTATAATTTTTTATTAATAATTAATTTTAACACTTGTTATCTAAAATTTAAAATAATTTAACGTGTATACTTTTACATTTAATTAGGTGTTAAGTCTGTTGCACAAATAGAAGTAATTAATTTTTATACTTGTGTTAGACAAAATATTATTTTCATAAGAAAATTATAAAATTAAATAATTAGTTGTTTGGTAATATTCCTATATATAATATTTATATCTATTTTAAATTAAGTTAGATCATTTGATAGTTAGTTATTTATTTAAATTTTGAAATTAACATCAAGCAAGAAGTGCGGAAAACAGCTACAAGAAATTCAAATTCCTGCCAGTGGGTGTACAAAGAGTAACTGCCCATTGAGATTAGGCTGGTCTATAAATACAGCTTTAGGAATACGTTGCAATTAGTTCAGTTCTTCTTGGAAAACACTTAGAAACCCAAAAACGCTCTCAGCCCCTTGGCATCACAGAGTAAAATTGGGAATCTTAAGTAATTCCTCTGAACTCAAACACTTGTACTTTGCTTTTTCCCAGTTTTTATTAATAAAATTCCTTTACTTTTATGTCTTTTTCTCTTTTACATTCATGTTTCTTCTTTCATCTTCTTTTTAATTTCCTGTTTGTTTTAATTTCTGCATTTTACTTTGCCTCCGGCACCTTGTATGTTTTTCTTTTTATCTTTAATTTTACTTTCGAAACTACAATTGAGACTTTGAGACACCCTCAAAAGGAGTCGTTTCTGCTCCTTGAATTAAGATTGTGAAACAACTCAAAAATTGTTGATTTATTTGTTGTTAACAATGGAACAAAAATTTGAGTAAAACAAATTGGCACGTCCAGTGGGACTTTGTCAATAGATTGTAATTGTCAAAAAGAAAACCAGGAGTTTTTGAGTTTGCATGTGATTGCGCAGTGGTAAGTTCGTGCATCCAGAGCCAAGGAAATCAGCGTCAGTTGACATGTCAAATACTTCTGCAGCATCTTCTTCTACTTCTAGTGATGAGATTAGAGGAAATAAATTCGGAAATTCTCCTGTGATTTCAAATGCAGAGCCTACCTTGATGTCAGTGAGGCATGATGGCATTGGTCATGCCCATACAGGGTTAAATGCAACTCATATAAATACTGTGGGGTGGCCACCATATGGCTTGCCACCGGGGTATGTCCCCCCATGGTGACACAAGGATTGCCTATGCCTCTCTACTCAACTTTTCAAAATTCTCTTTATCAAAATCTATATGGCATGTCAAATGTACATGTTTCTGGGGTGTCAGGTTCACACATATTACAACAAAATTTTTCACATGCTATTAATACAGGAAATAACAGTGCATCTAATTCTACTACATCCACTGTCACTAGGGTAGAAAATTCCAGACCTATATTTCCTGACATGTCAAGAGCAATGCCTGTTAACCAACCTAGTCAAACTGTGGGATCTTTAGCAAATATTAGGCAACAGATGGATGAAAGCCACCATGATCTAGTAAACATGTTAACTCATCAAATGGTGACAGTTTTAAATCCTCTTTTAGAAAACACAAACACTAGAATTGAACAATTAAATAGGCAAGTCAATAGGATTGCTACTGTGGTAAATTTAGAAGAAAATGATAATCAGGATTTAAGATTTGATAATGTCAATCAAAATGGTGGAGCAATTCCTAATTATGATGTTTATATGCCTAGACATAGTCAAAATGCTGATGATATGTTAGAAAGACTTAGACAAAATAACTTAGGGGGCATTATAATCTAGCAAGAAATGTTGAACAAGTTTTAAACCGTTTGGGATTTAATATTGGTTGCTTAAATAGGCCATATTTTGTGTCTGCTTTTCCTGAATGTGTCCAACAAGCAGAGCTCCCAAGAGGTTGGAAAATTCCAAAATCTCTTACAAAATTTTCTGGAAAAGAAAATGAGTCTACAGTAGAGCATATTGCTCGATATACTGTTGAAATTGGGGAAGCAGCTTCTAATGAATATCTCAAGATGAGATACTTTCCTTCTTCTTTAACAAAAAATGCATTTATATGGTTCTACAATTTGAGACCAAATTCTATTCATTCTTGGGCGTAGTTAGAAAGAAATTTTCATGATCAATTTTTCCGAGGTGAATTGAAAGTTAGTCTTACAGATTTATTCTCTGTCAAGCGTGCAGAAGGAGAATCCATTGACACTTATTTGGCACGGTTTAGAAACATGAGGAATAAATATTTTACTCCAATTCCAGAATCTGAAGTTGTCAAAATGGCTACTAATGGGCTAGAATTTGGAGTTAGAAAGAAACTTGTTAATCAACATACTTTAGATCTTTCCCAATTAGATGAGAGAGTAAGACAGATAGAACAAATTAATAAAGAAAAAGAAAATTTTAAAAAGGGTTCAAAAAAGATTGCATATGTTGATTGTTTTTTCGATAGTAGTGATTCAGATGAGAAAGAGATTTATATTGCCGAATTACGTGGAGGTCCTCCTTATGTATGCAAATCTTTGAAGCCTGTTAAAGGAAAAGAAAAAGTTTCTTCTTATTCTAAAGTTGAAAATAAGACTTATTCTTTTGATATTTCTAAGGCAGATTAAATATTTGAGGTTTTATTAAAAGATAAGCAGCTTATTTTACCTGAAGGAAAAAAAATGCCTACAACTGATGAAATAAAGAATAAGAAATTTTGTAAGTTTCATCAGGTATTTTCGCATACCACTAACAATTGCGTCCGTTTCAGGGACTTGATACAAAAGGCAATTGAGGAGGGAAGATTGAAGTTTGAGGATAAAACTACTATGAAGGTGGACATAACCATTTGCTGCTGACTCAAATTATGTCGAGCCATTCAATTTGTCAGTCAACATGGTAGAAGTTGATGCCACAATGGTTAGTGCTAAAGATGAAAATAAAGACTTGAGAGTCTTTGAGCAGGATAAGAAGCCAGTTTATCCTCGTCCTGGTGAGGATCTGTTAGATTTTTTGTTGAGAATTAAAGAATCTGACAGCACCATCGCCATGTGCCCAAAGTGCAATGCTGTTTTTGACAAGGAAGCTGCAAAAGAGTTTGAAAAGTACAAAGTTGAAGAGAAAGAAAAGGCTGAGTTGAGAAAGAAGATTGCTGAAAAAGAAAATGAAACTACGAGCTAAGGCGGAAGATAGTCGAAGGAAAACAAAAGTTGGGCGGTCAAACTCCTTTGAACAAGTGCGTCAACAACACTGGAGTACAACCCGTCAACCAGAAGATGAAGACTGTGGTCATGATTGATGGAAGACCTGATGGATTTTCTCAAAAGACAAGAGTTCTTCCCACCAAAATCTCAAACAATAAATGGGTCTAGAATGTGAGAAATGTGCAGAATCAACCTACTGCTTTTGCAAGAGGAAAAAACAAATGGGTGAAGTCTAGACCTTTCAAGCCCAGGCACTATGAGTCTCAATTATGGAACATGAATCATGCACAAGACGGAGGTAGTATATATATTCCAAAAAATGTGCCTACTCCCTCAAAGCCAATTTATTCTTGTTATAATCCTAACATGCAGCAGGTTCTTAATTATTCTCCTTGGCCAAATTGTCAAAATATTTCAAAATATTCTCCTTTTACAACTTTTGAGCAGAAGGAGAATATACCTGAGTATGTTCCTTTGGATCCATACAAGGGACACGGAGTAGATTTTCCTCCTTTGCCAACCATGGCCAAGTCTGCAGAAACAGGCAATTCTTCTAATCACCCTAAATGCAATAAAAATGTCAAGAAGAATCTTGCTGGAAAAAGGGTAATGGTTGAAAACAAGGGAGAAAAGGATAAAGATTTAATTACTAATAATTTTGACACTGGTTTTGATGACAGCTTAGAAGCAATATTTGGTGTTAAGCAACCTATAGCTGTGGTGTCAATACTGCCTGAGGAGTATAGTCAAGTCCAGAAAGTAGAGTCATTAGAAGATGATTGTTATGATGTCTTTCCTGGAAGTGAATGCTTATTGCTAGACGACAACATATGTGGTGGAGGATTATTTGAGAAGCCTACTGAAAATGATAAGGAACACTTGCGTCCACTGCATATCAAGGCTCGTGTTGACGGAAGGATAGTCAATAAGATTTTGGTTGACGGGGGAGCTGCTGTTAATCTCATGCCTGAAAGAATGATGGGAAGGCTTGGAAAGACTGAAAAAGATCTGATTAAAAGTAGCATTGGGGTGACAGATTTTAACGGAAAGACTTCTTCTGTTAGAGGTGTGGTTCTGTTGTCAATTGAGGTTGGTTCTGTCAATAGGCCAACTCTATTTGTTGTGGTTCCTTCAAAGGCTGGTTTTAACTTGCTTTTGGGACGTGATTGGATTCATGGAATGGGTGTTATTCCATCTACTTTACATCAAAAATTGATTTTCTGGAATGAAGATGGAGGAGTGGAAGAAGTTCTTGTTGACAATAGTACCTGTTACTACGATGAGATGCATGTGGAGTTCAGGATGTATAATCCTGGAGTCAAGCCGCTGACAGTTGACACCAATGCATTTAATCCTGAAAATATTGAGATGTGCAAAATAGATATGAATGATTTTATTTTGGTCCCTAAGGCCGGGGCGGATGCGGCCTCAGAAGAAACTTAGATGAGCTTGATGAGCCAACTGGCTCGGCTGTCAGCCTATATGGCAGACAGAGAAGGGTGCATTGACAGTGTACCTTATGATTGTATATATGATGATGGTCCTTTAGGTTTTGAAAATAATAATAATACTGACACTGTAAAAAAGGTTGAAGTGCAGGATCCTTTGGAGGAAGTAGATATTGGTAACGGTGATTATCCTAGACCAACATATGTGAGCAAGATGCTGCCTGATGATTTCAAAAAAGAAATGATGGAGATTTTGAAGGAATATTCCGATTGTTTTGCATGGGATTATGTAGAGATGCCAGGCTTGAGTCGTGAATTGGTAGAGCATCAATTGCCATTGAAAGCCAATGTTAAACCTGTCAAGCAGCCACCAAGGAGATTTGCTCCTGAAGTCGTGCAGAAGATTAAAGAAGAAATTGAAAGACTTCTTAAGGCTAAGTTTATAAGAACAACAAGGTATGTCAACTGGATTTTTAATATTGTCCCTGTCATGAAAAAGAATGGAAAATTAAGGGTTTGCATTGATTTTAGAGATTTAAATTCTGCAACACCAAAAGATGAATATCCAATGCCTATAGCTGATATGTTGATAGATTCTACTGCTGGTCATGAAATGTTAAGTTTTATGGATGGATATTCAGGTTATAATCAAATATACATAGCTGAGGAAGATGTGTCAAAAACAGCATTTAGGTGTCCAGGTGCTTTAGGAACTTTTGAATGGGTTGTGATGCCATTTGAGTTAAAAAATGCTGGTGCAACTTATCAAAGGGCGATGAATAAAATTTTTCATGACTTTATCAGAAATTTTATGGAAATTTATGTTGATGATGTGGTTGTCAAATCAAATGTTAAAAAAGAGCATCTAGAAAATTTAAAGAAAGCATTTAAAAGAATGAGAAAGCATAAATTAAAAATGAATCCATTAAAATGTGCCTTTGGTGTGAGTGCAGGAAATTTTCTTGGTTTCTTGGTGCAGAAAAAAGGGATTGAAATTGACAAAAATAAGGCAAAGGTTTAAAACTTTACGTGTCAGCTTCTGAAGTAACAATTGGTGGAATGCTGGCTCAAGAAGATTAGAATGGCAACGAGAGAGTGATTTATTATCTAAGTCGTGTGCTAAATGATGTTGAGAGCCGTTATTCTCCAATTGAGAAACTTTGTTTAGCTTTATATTTTTCCTGTTTAAAACTTAAGTACTATCTAATTCCTAGGAATGTTTATGTAATTTCTAAGTTTGATGTTCTTAAATATATGTTGTCTTCTTCAATATTGCATGGTAGACTAAGAAAATGGATGCTGGCCTTAACAGAATTTTCTTTACATTTTGTTCCTGCAAGAGCCGTTAAGGGTCAGGTTCTAGCTGATTTCCTGGTTGATCATCCTTGTATTGACATTGATGAGAGTTTACTGGGTTTCGTTGGTTTGGCGCCTTGGAAATTATATTTTGACGGTTTATGCCATAAGGGTGGTGTTGGTATAGGAATTTTAATTATTTCTCCAAGTGTTGAGCCAAGTAAATTCCTCTTTGAATTGAATTATTCATGTTCCAACAATGAGGCAGAGTATGAAGCATTAATAATGGGACTAGAATTATTATTAGAAAGAGGAGTTAAAAATGTGGAAATTTTTGGAGATTCACAGCTTGTAGTCCGTCAAGTATCACTTGAATATAGGTGTGTTAGTAAAAATTTAAGAAAGTATTTCAATGTGGCTACAGAGTTGTTGAGTAAATTTGATAGTGTCATTGTAAGGCATGTTCCAAGGGAGTTAAATCAAGAAGCAAATGAATTAGCTCAAATTGCTTCAAGATATAAGATCAAGCCCTTAACACTAGAAAAATTGGTAAGGATAAAGGATATATTTATGCCTTTGAGAGAAAGAGAAGTGTTGTCATTAGAAAAACTAGACCCAGAAGATTGGAGAGTACCAATTGTAGAATATTTAAAAAATCCAAGTCTTAGTGTCGATAGAAAACTTAAATATAGGGCTCAAAGTTATATTCTAATAAGTAATGTCTTGTTTAAGAAATCTGTTGATGAAAACCTCTTGACATGTTTGGGAGAAAAAGAAGCGTACTTGGCTCTTGCTGAAGTGCATGAGGGAATTTGTGGTGCCCATCAATCAGGGAAAAAAATGAAATGGGTGATAAATAGGAGAAGATTGTATTGGCCAACTATTCAAAGAGATTGTATAAACTATGCCAGGTCCTGTGTAGAATGCCAAAAACATGGAAGCCTTCAACATATTCCAGCGTCAGAACTTCATGTTATAATTAAGCCATGGCCATTTAGAGGTTGGGCTCTAGATCTTATCGAACAGATTCACCCACCGTCTTCTAAAGGTCATAAGTTCATTTTGGTTGGTGTTGATTATTTCTCTAAATGGGTAGAGGCTATCCCTTTAAGGGAGGTGACTTACAATGAAATAATAGATTTTATTGAGGAGCATATTGTGCGTAGGTTTGGAATTCCTTAGTCTATTACCACTGATCAAGGAACCATGTTTATTGGGAAAAAGGTCATGGAATATGCCAAATCAAGGGATATAAAAATGCTTTCTTATACACCATATTATGCCCAAGCCAATGGACAAGTGGAGGCAGCGAATAAAATTCTGATTACATTAATTAAAAAACACATTGGAAGGTAGCCAAGAAATTGGCACCAAACTCTCAGTCAAGTTCTTTGGGCTTACCGAAATTCTCTGAGAGGATCTACTAGAACCACCCCATACAAGTTAGTTTACGGTCATGATGCAGTGTTGCCAAATGATATTAATCTACAAAGTATAAGGGTGGCTAGACAAGATGAGATACCAGTAGTAGATTATTGGGATTCTTTGCATGATGAGCTTAATGAACTAGATGACGAAAGGTTAAGAGCTTTAGAGCGGGTGATTCAACAAAAAGAGATTATGTCAAAATCATACAACCGCCGTGTTAAAGCAAAGACATTTGCAGTTGGAGATTTAGTGTGGAAAACAATCTTGCCTATAGAAAGAAAGTCAAAAACTTATGGTAAGTGGTCTCCAACTTGGGAAGGACCTTATGTAGTTGACAAGGTTTACCCTGGAAATGCCTATAAGATTATTGAAATCGGATCAGAAAGAAGAATTCCTTCAATAAATGGAAAATATTTAAAAGTATATAGGCCTGGCATACATGAGATAAACATTCCACATGCTTAAAGACACAAAAATATCCAGTTGAAGTGTCAAAGAAAAAAGTAAAGAGCTAATTAATATTTGTAATTCAGTTTGTAAAAGCTAACATGTCCTTGTGATTTCTTTGAATTGCAAGTTCTACTGACAATGTAAAGCATTAAGATTATGAGACAAATATGTGTCTAAAGCATCAGGTTTAAAATCTTGGACAAAAATAATCTCTCATGGACATTTGGGTATGCACTTCATAAATACAAGAGCCTAATTGACTTAGAAATTCTGTTGAGTCTATTAGCGCTTGGAGTCAAGACTATTGGAATGTTAGTGTGGAGATATTTATGTTAGTGTGGAGATATTAACTATTGAGAATGTTAGTGTGGAGATATTAACTATTGAGAGTCAAGACTATTTCATACAAAAGAATAGACCCCACTGACAGTTCAACTAATAATGTAAAAATTTTATAGACTTAGAAATTCTGTTAAGTCTATTACTAGTAGGCATTTATTTTTATAAAAAAAATAGCAAGTGTCCAATCTCCAAAGTAAGGATAGAGTGCATTCAAAAGCGAATAATAAACAAAATTCTGAAGGTTCAAAGAGCAAAGATTGCAGACACATATTAAAATCACAAAGGTTCACACAAGAAATACAAGACTAGGATTCAAAGATTTCCTTTAAGCGAATAACTTCAGCTTGGAGAGCGGTTTGGAAGTTTCTGGCTTCTTTGGCAGCTTCCTATGCGAAGAGCATCTTCTCTCAAGTGACTGTAGAGCTGCATTTCTACTGTCAAGCATGCTACTTGCTTTGGCAAATTGAGCCTCATTCTTTATCAAAGCAGTGTCCATCCTACTTTTTACTCCTCTCTTGACAGCCAGCTGTTGTTCTAAGTCTCGAATCTCCTCAGATAGCTCATGACCCCGATCTTTAGCTTTTGTAATATGGACAGCTAGGGTAGCTTTGACAGTCTCAAAAGAGGAGGTGTCTTGTTTCAACTTAGAAAGAGATTCAGTTAATTGTTGACACGATGAGATGGCTGCCTGAGAATCTGGAAATTCGGCATAAAGATCCTCATAGACCATCTGCAAGTGAGCCAACAAAGGATCATTAATCTCACGATGTGGTGTAGTTGAAAAAGTTTGAAGAATATCAGAAAGCTGAGCTTTAAACCGCGGATCCGTAGCAAGTGTCAAAACAGGTTTGGATAGAATGACATTGAGTTGTTGGCTTAATGGAAGCAGGATGGAAGTGTCAACAATCTTGGTTGTGGGAGGAGTAGTATAGGGCTGCTCTGTTGAAGGGTGACTTTGAATGGTGGAATAAGATTCAACTATGGCCTTCTGTGTATCCATGCTACATGCATATGCTTCATTTTGACTTTCTAAATTAGCCAATAAATCATTCACCACATTAGGGGTCTGAGCATGGATGGAAGTAATGGGTATTTGTTTTTCTAACCGCTCACTTGGGGGGAGTTCAGAAGCTTGAAGCTAGACAAAAATACAAAAGCAAACATTAACACAAAACTAAGGAAGATACAAGGAGGAGATACCAACCATCAGGCTAAATGACATGCCATACCTTATTTGCATTGGTTTTGGGCATATGTTTATTAGATATGGCAGCCATCATATTTTCAGTATTAGGCACGATCAAAGAAATGGTAGGAGTCACAGTGACCTAAATCAAAAAGTAAAATAAGGACAAAGGTAATAAAAGGGGACTCAGCATGAGTATACCATCACCATGTAAGTTCTTTAAGATGATGTTATTTCAATGTGAAAATGTATAAGAATACATGAGAAGCAAGCCGGTCACTAGGGCTAAGAGCATTGACATCTTCTTCCGAAGAGAATTTACTGACTGATTCATCACTTGACGAGATGTTCTCGTTGTCCCTTTCATTGTGTTGAGAGATTACCAGTCCATCAAGATTGTCATTGGATGTATTTGATGTGTCATTCTTATCATTACTACTTGAAGATACTGAAACTTCAATTGGTTCAAGTCTTCTTTTTACCCGACGATTTGAGCTATTAAAATTGCATTTCTTTTTTCCTATAAGCTTACTAGAAGACTTTCTCAAAAGAGGATTTGCGGTAAGTGGGGTGGTTATGTTCTCTGTAATAATATATATATATAAATAATAATAATTAAAACAGGTGCCATTGTGATAGCATTAGAAGGCATTGTATATGAAGAAAATGGATAGTAACAACACAGAGAGGACATGTTACTAATAGAGGAAATTACCTTAACTACTAGTAATAATAATAATAGAATGAGCAAATAGTTTAGTGGTAATTACCCTTTTTTTCGCTCTTCTCACTTGTTGCATTACAAGAACGGTGGTCATCCTTTGACAGCAAGTACTGAAAGCAACTTCAATAGAGGAGTAATAGTTTTTCCACCAAGAAAAGAATGAATAGGTGGTCAATGGACAAGGCTTGAAAGGGAATAGGTGGAATTTATTTCTCCGTACAGCATTATCTTTCTGAATACGCAGCAAGTCTTCTAATGAAATAGTTTTGACATGCGAGGGTTGTGATTCTTGAAAATGATATGGAGACGGAATGGCCTGAGCTAACCCAAATTATCGTGAAACTACGTTTGGCATATAGACCGCTGTTCTTAGGTCATTCTCACCCGGGAATCTAGCAAAAAGTAATTGAGGAGTTAAGAACTGTGACCAAATAATGATGCTTTCTTTTTGTGTAACCCCAGCTGGGGTAAGAGATTGTGTCAACCATTCCGAACCAGTTTGACAATTAGCAAAAGGAGTCAAATTGACGTTGTGGTCTTTCTCTGGCAAGTAATAAAAAGCGCGGAAGAAGTGTTTCATCTTATCATGTGAGGGCATCAACCTATCAGGAAAGACTAAATTGAGCAAACGTTGTCCGGCAATCACAGAATTTGTAAGACTTTTTTGGGTCGAACGCGGTTGTAGCTCGGATTCAAAAATAGCGGATAACCACAATTGAAAAAACCAAACGGGACCATCAGCATTAGTGATTCTTTTCTTTTTCCTCATATGGGCTGTGATCCAATCTAGAGTGAGATATAGTCGAGGCAGGAACAATTTGGCCAAACACAGCTTTTTGCCTTCAGCTAACATAACGGCTAATGGGACATAGGCGATTTCAACTTGAATATTTCTGGCACAGAAAATAACGCCACTCAACCAATAGAGAAGGAAGGCTATGTGCTCATTATCAGAAACAGGTTCTCCATCTTGACCTCTGTTATTAAGAATAAAACTCTGGTAAGTAGTGGAAGAAATGTCAATGGCATACTTAACGCCTGTGGTTGATCGGGTAGTGGTTAAAATTTCCTCTCCCAAGGGAGATAGGCCAGTTATTGCAGCTACATCCAGAAGAGTAGGAGTAATCATACCATAGGGGGTGTGAAATGTATGAGAAGTCTCGTCCCAAAAGTACAATGCACCTCCCATTACTCTTGAATTAACAGTGTAGGTGATTTTACTAAGCTGAATTAGGTCATATATCCCAATCTCTTTCCACAAGGTCATCTTCTCAGTTTCAACCCTACTTAACCAAGCGTGGTAACCTCCAATGTTGGTCTTTGGGGGATTTTTAAATAGCCTGTTATTGGAATCGAAGTATCCAATGAGAATGGAGTCTTGAAAAGCGACGGGTCTTCTTTGAGGGTGACCAGAAAAAATATTTTTTATCTTATTTGCCACTTCAAGAGAAATAATAGGACCAACAAAAGCCGAATCTATATCGTCAATGGTTAAAGGGAGTAGCACCTGAGATTCTCATGTCTTCGATTCTAAGGCCTCTGGTTCAGGAGCAAAATTCTTGCCATTCTTGACAACAGGTTTATCGCAAGTGGCTGCTTTAGATGAAGAAGGAGGAATTGTTGACAGATGGTGGCTTGAGGTTGCCATAACGATACAAATTGAAAAATTCAAGTATTGAGTGCTAAAGTTGTCAACCATTAACAAATAAGCTATTAAAAAAAAAGAAAAGATAGGATAAAAGATAGAAAATAAAAGATATTGGAAAAGAAAAAATAGAGATAAAGCTAGCAGTGAAATCTTACTTGGAATATTGGAAAAATTAGGTATAAACAAACCCTTGTGAACAGAGAAGGCCAATCGTAATAGATAAAATTTGGGAGAGTACGTGGGGAGTACAAAGTTGAAGAAAAGTTTAACACTAGCGTATTATCTTTCTCACACGTAATACAAGAAGATAAGAGGACTGAGTGATTTCATTTTTGTTGAGCCAATTCAAATAAATAAACAAAACAACAACG
>NC_029781.3:69965509-69966614 GCF_000817695.3 Arachis duranensis
TGGTGTTTCAAAATTTCATCCTTATCAGCATTTATTATTATCATTTATATACTAAAAAAAGAATAAATAAATAAATAAACATACACTTGTATATACTTCCCTTATTATCATAAACAACAAAATTTTTTCACTTTCAATCCCTGTATGGCTTCAAGTGAAAATTTTTAGGGGCATTATGTTAGACAAAATATTATTTTCATAAGAAAATTATAAAAATAAATAATTAGTTGTTTGGTAATATTCCTATATATAATATTTATATCTATTTTAAATTAAATTAAATCATTTGATAGTTGGTTATTTATTTAAATTTTGAAATTAACATCAAGCAAGAAGTGCGGGAACAGTTACAAGAAATTCAAATTTTCTGCAAGTGGTGTACAAAGAGTAAATGCCCATTGAGATTAGGCTGGTCTATAAATAGAGCTTTAGGAATACGTTGTAATTAGTTCAGTTCTTCTTGAAAAACACTTAGAAACCCAAAAACACTCTCAACCCCTGGGAATTTTAAGTAATTCCTCTGAACTCAAACACTTGTACTTTGCTTTCTTTCAGTTTTTATTAATAAAATTCCTTTACTTTTACGTCTTTTTCTCTTTTACGTTCATGTTTCTTCTTTCATCTTCTTTTTAATTTCCTGTTTGTTTTAATTTCTGCATTTTACTTTGCCTCCAGCACCTTGTATGTTTTTCTTTTTATCTTTAATTTTACTTTCGAAACTACAATTGAGACTTTGAGACACCCACAAAAGGAGTCGTTTCCGCTCCTTAAAATTGAGATTGTGAAACAAAACTCAAAAATTGTTGATTTATTTGTTGTTAATAATGGAACAAAAATTTGAGTAAAACAACTTGTTATTTAAAAATAATATTTTTTCACTCTGTATATAAAATTATAATAGATATTAGTATAAAAAAATTATATTGATAGTTATAAAATTAATTTATCTATAATCTTTTTTAAAACAATTGAATCTTGATTTTAACTTTTAATTATAATATTAGTATTCTCTCCAAATTATATGTAATAAATATTAGAAAGAAGAGAAATAAAAATATATTAAAAATTTAAAACTAAATAAAAAATTAAAAAATATATATATAAT
>NC_029781.3:69967087-69968326 GCF_000817695.3 Arachis duranensis
AATAAGAAGAATATTTTAATTTTAAAAAATATTTAATTTTAATTATAATAAAAAATAACATATAACACATTTTAATTATAAAATTAGATATATATAATAGATTTCTTTAAATCAACCCCAACATCAGCCTCGTATATTTAGCCATGCATTATGAAAAATGCATATTTTTACGAATATAATGTACTCAATTAATAGTTAGTACCTAATAAATTTTATGATCACGATATATATTTCTTCGATGCAAACGCCGGATTGTGAATATGGATTAACACAAAAATTAAAACTCAACTAAATATTCGTGTACTTTGGTGACGTTCATCTTTAAAATATAAAAGCATGCTACCTATATATACCTTGATTCGAGATTGTGGAAATGCAGGACACTATCACTTGAGTAAACTATCAATTCGGTTCTTATTCATTTTTTAGAATGACAACGCGACCTTTTATCATAAAAACGACTCATTTTGATTCCTATCCCTTACTTTTATAATCTAACGCGATTTCTGTGAGTGTTTTTCTGTTAATTTTAAACGAAAAATGTTGATGTGTCAGGTTCAAAAATAGATAAGGACTTAATTGTCTCTAAATTTAAATTGGTTAGGGGTTTATTTGTTTCTATTTTTTAAATGATATTTTTTTTAAAAAATTTATTCATTATATTAATATTTTTTTAATAAATTATTGAATATATGGTATAATAAATACAAACTAATTAATAAATTATTCAAATTTAAAAATATTATTTATTATGAAACTAAATAATTAATTTTTAAATATATAAATAATAAATATTAAAATACAGTTAATACATTAATAATAATAATCATATGATATAATATTAGTATTATAATCTAGATAATTTTCACAATAAAATAAAAAATAATAAACACATTATTTGATATATAAATTTTTGTTGAGTTTTTCTCTCTTTAAACTAAATTAATAATTCTATTTGATATCTTTGCACTAAAATACATCATGAGTAGACTACTAATACTAAATAAAATAAAATATATATATATTACGAATACCATTTATAAACTTAACAAATTCAAAGCATCAATAATATTACTAATTTATCAATAATACATGTTCTCATAAGGTACAGATCTATAAAAATTTATCAATACAAGAATAATGTAGATTAACTAAAATTTTATGTATATTAAAATTTAATTAAATGTGACATATATTTTACTCAAATATTATTCATAGATTAATAATATTATTAATATT
>NC_029781.3:69968338-69999858 GCF_000817695.3 Arachis duranensis
AATAACGTATTTACTAGTTTTTATTTTATTGTGAAAATTTTTTAGATCATAATACTAATAGTATATTATAGGATTATTATTATTAATGTATTAACCGAATTTTAATATTTATTATTTATATATATTTAAAAATTATATTTGAGAATTATTCATAATAAATGATATTTTTTAATTTGAATAATTTATTAAAAAATGAATATTAATATAATGAATAAAAAATTTAAAAAAAATATTATTTAAAGAATAAAGACAAATAAATCCCTAATCAATTTAAATTTAGAGATAATTAGGTTTCTGTCTATTTTTGAAACTGACACTCAGCATTTTTTGTTCATAGTTGACGGAAAAATACTCATAGGAACCGCGTTGGGTCACGAAAATAAAAGACAGACACCGAAATAGAACATTTTCATGATAAGGAAACGCGTTGACATTTTTAGAAATGGATAGGGATCGAGTTGATAGTTCACTCCTATCACTTAGGAATAAGATAAATTATTGCTCCTTAAACTTACAAGATTTTTTAAATTCTTTTAAAGAAGAATCACATCTATGAGATAAACTTCCCATAATCGCTTGATAGTTTTAACTGTACTGTTTTAGTGTCTTTTAAATTTAGATCCTGTAAATGTAAAAATAAAATAAAATAAAATAAAAGGATGAATATAATAATTTCAATTTTTAATGAAAAAAAGGCTAAAAAAAATTGATATTTGATTTTCGCAAAAATTATCTCATGGACAAAATAAAGAGAAATGTTAAGGATCAAATTTTTTTTATTAATATTAGCTAATATTTTAGTAAACATTTTATTTTATATTATTAAAATTTAGAATTTAGTATTTTATTAGTATTCAGAGTTGACTAAGTCTTGGTAAAATATAATTAATTTAGTTAGTCGTGTAGCATTCCTCCGAAATAAATACATGTCACAATATAAGATTTACATACTCTAGGATGAGTTTAAAAACAAGATTTTGACAAAAAAATTTATAAACTTGTTTACAAGAATAAAATATGTATATGTTCAACATTTTATATTTTCGCAATAAATGGACTTATTTGGCAATCTTTTACGTAAATGACAAATAATTAAAAAGTTTACAAAGAGTTTAGATAATCGAATTTTGTTTGAATTTGTATTACACACTTTTAAAATAATTATTTAAATATTTTTAAATGGAATAAAGTAACAAGTATGTTAGAAAGGTAAGAAAGAGTATTAGAAAAAAAGATTTGTGTGTATTTAAATTGTGCAAAATGATACAATATAGAATGGTATTTATAGGTGCTAAGTAGGGGTGTTCAAATCCAAACCGATCTAAATTAAACCGCTCATCCAATCCAATCAAAATCGAAAACCGATAAAAAACGCACTAATTCGGATTTGATTAGATCTTATTTTTTGCAAACAACTGGATCAGATCAAATTTCGGATCTACTTTTCACAACCGATCCAATCCAATCCAAATCGCACAATGTGTTATAAATTATTTTATTATGATGTTTACAATTATACTTATAACATATTCAATTTGTTATACATTTTTATATTTTTCATGTATTATTATTATTTAATAGATATTTTATGTTCAAAATATGATTTATTTATTTATTTTAACTAATCTATAATTTTATTTCTATTGTTATGTTATCGTTGGTTTTTTAAGATATTGTTAAGACTTGCTATGTCATTGTTGGTTATTTGAAATTTGATGTTGAGCCTTGTTATATATATTTAATTTTTTTTAATTTACAAAACCGCAAATCCAATCCAATCCAAACCGCTCGAAATTGGATCGGATCGGATCGGATTTTTTAAAAAAAATCATCCAATCCAAATCGCACCGCAAGTAAACATAATGTTTGGATCGGATGAGTTTTTTATTCAAAACCGATCCAAACCGCACCGCGAACACCCCTAGTGCTAAGAGAATTAAATAATAAAGACGTAATATCCTATAATAAATATTCAGATATGCTAAATAATGTTAATTGATTTAATTGATCGATCTTAATTATACTCTAACATTCTCTCTCAAACTCAAGTGACAACTTGAGTTTGAAACTTATTTAAAACTGATAGAACGAATGCAGACAAAACTGTCAGAAGAAAGCGCAGACAGAACTGTCAGAAGGAAGCACAGACGGAACTGCCGGATGGAAACGTAGACGGAACTGCCGAATGGGGACGCAGACGGAACTACCGCAAGAGTGGCCAACTGCCAAAAAACTACTAAAAAGATGGCAAATTGGCAGAAAATTGCTAAAAATGACAAAGTGCAAAGAGATGACAAACTATTGGAAGGTGACGAAAACCATATAGTTTCTCCATGAGAATAAGTTAGTGAATGAGTTAATCGGTGAGGTAAGAAAGCATCAAAGCATTGACAAAAGAGAAGAAAAAAATAGCACAGAAGAAAAGTATGAAAAGTACGGTGATTTCACCAGAAGAAAATCAACCTATCATCCTCAAGGAGGATACCATTACTCTGATATCATATTAGAAAAGGGTAAGAGAGAGTAGTAGAAAAAAAAGCGTGTGTGTATTCAGGTCATATGAAATGATACAATATAGAAGGATATTTATAGGTACTAAGAGAATCAAAATAATAAAGACGTAATATCCTATAATAAAATATTCGATATGCTAAATAATGCTAATTAATCTAATTGATCCTAATTATACTCTAACAAAGTAAATGCATGAGGATTTTAGCCTCAAACTAATTAGCCTTCGAAAAAATACTAATTAGATCCTCAATGATAATAAACGGTAGACACGTTATGTCTTTTCGTTTGTAAATAGTGCAAAATAAAACAGAATTTTTTGTGTTTTATTATCTACAATAACGTATTTTGTTATTGTCCATGAGCATGGCAATGATATCATTTTGAACAGTGTGAAGCATTTGTTATCTTCTAAGTTTTCATGTAATCATCATCGATTATTTTCTATTTATCACAAATCCCAACTAAACAAGTGAAACTTTCCTCCAAAAATTATTATTTCCGTGACAAATCATTATAGTTAATAAGTAACATAGTTAAATTTTACACGATGAATTAATGAAAGGACATAATGTGTTGGCTGTTGGTTATCATGGATGATTTCTTTTTTTCTTCAGGTGCCAATTAGGCTTGTTTGGTGTAGCGTTGGGAAGAAGAAAATCATGTTTAAGTGCATTGAACATTTTCTTTTTATGTTTGGATACTTTTTCTATTCTGAACACAGAAGTGATTTTACATCCCGACGTTCACGTGAAGCTATAAGTGTGTGTGTTTGGATTCAAGTTTGCGAACAAGAGTTTTGATTTTTCAAACTTGATTTCGATGAAAAGTAAGTTTGTGTAACATGATTTACTTATATTTAGTAATTTTTATATCAAAATGAATTATAGTAAAATAAATGTTGTTTGGATTACACTACTCAAAGTCACCTTTACATGAAAAATAACTAAAATAGACATAAATTCAAATAATATTTTTATATTATCTTATCATTTTATTTTAGATATTTAAATAAATCTTATTAATCATTTTATAGTAAAAATTAATATTTACTTATTAAATAAAAAATAACATATAAAATTGATACTTTATATCAAAAATTAAAATAATATATGAATAAACGTATAGTTTAACATGTTAGTGTAAATAAATATTAAGTTAAAGGATAAAATACCAATAAAGTACATAAAAGATAATATAATATGTTATACAGAATAAATACAAAAGAACGCATTATTTTTACTACATGTAATTAATAATTTGATCTCTAATTAAGTCTCAAATACGGTCCATTTCTAAAGTTGGATAAGAATTTTCACCAATATGACTATCATCTTCATAAAAAAGTGTTTGCATATTTATATTGATTGAATTCAGTATCTGTTTTAGAATGTATTCTAATAAAATTATGAGTAGCCATGGTTGCACATAATATCTGAACTTGAGTTTCAATTTTGAACGTAGGTATATGTCGCAAGATAGCAAATCTATTTTTTCACACTCCAAAAGTTTTCTCTATTTTATATCTTAAGCTTAAGTGATGATAATTGAACACTTCGATATGATTTGTAAATACAGAGAAATGCTTAAAATCTGTAAAATGATAACGCTCACATTTATATGGATCAATATATTCTCTCGGTGTTGGATAATCGGTATCTACCAAATAATATTTACCTAATAAACAATAAAATTAATTATATATCATGTGATAACTAAATAAATGTAGCTCATTTGTAAAAATATGATAGAAACTAACCTGAAAAAGGATGTGAAAAATCCAGAGTAGGAGTTGTAATAGCATTGTTGACTACACGTGCATCATGTATAGTGCCTTCTCATCCATGTAATGTAAAACTAAAGTACATGTTCCAACCACATACGACCATTATATTTTGTGTTGGATATCCTTTTCTTCCAATAAATTTGGATTGTTCACTTGGGCTAACTACACATGGAATATGAGAACCATCAATTACTCCTATAGCATTTTTAAAAAAAATGGCCAATATCTATCATTGGTCATTTCTTATTTTTTCTATGAACATTCGAAAATCTTGAATTAGATGGCTTAATATATTTAATAGATAACCTCAAGCAAGCAACCAATACCTCATGAAAATGTTTACTTACTGTCTCTCCAAAGTGTTGAAACCTTTCTTGTATCATTCTGTTACATATTCCATGACCAACTGTGTTTAAGGACATTTCAACCATCTCTTGAACTCCCATATGCTTTGTGCACTTTAGGTCATGTTCAACTAATTTAGCACAAAATTAAACAAAAACATATTTTTTCACCCGAAACATTTTATAATAACGAATGCCATGACCACATAAAATTTCTTACGCCCATGAATGACCTGTTTGTTCATTAGTCCTGCATGGTTCTTTCCATAAATAATTGACAGCATATTGACGAATCAATGCACTAATATTTTCAATCTCATCTGTATCTTCTATAGTAGAAAGTAATTTTCATTCTTCATTTTGTTCTTTTTTAGTATCTTCAAACAAATGCTCTATGTTCATTTCAAATTAATTAACTCTTATTAAGTCTTACATAAAAATATAAATAAATTCTTATAAACATAACAATATTAAAGTAAGAAATAAATAGTATATAACACTACAAGGTTTTTACTTATTTGTGACAGTTTTTTTTACTATTTGTGGCAGTTTTAAACCCCTACAAAAAGGATTGTGGCAGTTTCCAAAATCCCCAAAATTTGAGGTGCCACGAGCATCTTTCTGGCGGTTTTTCACAACTCCCACAATATCATTTAGTGGCGGTTTTCTATCCCTTTTGTGGGGTTCTGTGCTAGCATTTTGTGACAGTTCCTGGTTAATGTTTGTGGCGATTCAAAACCCCCACAAAAGAAATTTCCCATTTTAAAAAGAACAGCTATTCTGTGGGGTTTCAAACCTCCACAAACCTGTCAATATTATTCTTAAAATATTAATCTGAATGTTAGAATTACATTATTATACTAATCATTTACTATTTAAAAGAAATACTTAAGCAAGACATTAAAAATGTAAAAGAAAATTAAAATATTACATATTTAAACAAAAGAAATATTTTAAAACAAAATCAATATAGTACATCACTATCATTTTCCAATCACATTAATTACAACAACAAAATATTAAAAATAAAATGTATTAAACATAGAATAATTAGAGAATACTATGTACATAAATATATATCTCAAGTGAACCAGTTATACAAACCAGCACTAACCATTTCTTCTATTCTTTTTTGAATCTGCAGATTACATATTTTCTATTTCAGCTACTGAAAAACAATAAAGAAACAAATACAAAAGGCTAAAAATAATTAACATTAAAATTGAAAAGGGTACAAGTACAAACCTCAGAGATGCATGTTGTTCGAACTTATTTTCAAGGGGTTCAGATCCCAAATCAATTGCATTTACATGTGACTAGTACTGAAATAGATGTAGGAGGATTATACATTAGCATTTGACTTATCAATAAAATAGATGAAATTATTTATATGCTGAAAAATACAAGATAATAAACATTGTGTAAGTGACACATTAACCTGTGACTAGTGCAAACTAATTAGCATGCTCTGTCAAGATATCAAATTATCATAAAACTATGCAAAAAAAAGTATTGTCGTTGAACTGTTTTAGGATCCAACAGTATGACACAAAATCTAAAAGGGAGTAAAAAAACATCATCAACAAATGATTCATCAATAGGTGCAAATACCAATTGAGCACAAGCCCCAATTGCATTTTCATCAACCCCGGCCCACAGCAAAGCTGCCAAATCAAATTGCATAATAGAAAGTTAAAATAAGAATCACGTACATAAAAAATATAAAAAAATTAAGACCAAAAAGAAGTATATTGGCTATATTATATTATAAGGGAAAATGCATGTGCCCTATATTTGCTATATTGGCTATATTATATTGGCATGTGCCCTATATTTCAGCTATTGGAGAAGAGAATAAATTGCGTGTGGTGTTAGTGAAAAGGATTTGATGAGAAGCTACACTAATATATAGTGTTGGTCCAAAATGTTAGCTAAATATAATTAATTGCAAGGAGCTAAAAGAACAATGAGGACTGTAGAAAGAGATCCAAAAGTCCAGGAAATGTCATTGGTCATATCAATAAGAAATAAAATGGTGTTATATGAGGTTAAAATGACCATTGTTTCGGTGTAAGATCTTTGATAAATAACTAATAAATATATAAGAACATATTGACAATGCAAATAGCATCCAAGAACAATGGATATATCCATCTAAAAGAAGTTCCAATTACGACATTATCATCAGCAAGCTTCCTTTCTTCACTCACTTCTCAACCTAATCTATAAAGATAAAAAAACATACAACCATTCAGGTAGGTAAATTTAAAACCTTACATGCCTTTGCTGACTGTACGTTGCAAGTTGTGATTTTATTTGAAAAAGAAAAAAGAACAGAAGAACAACTTATACTATCTTCAGTTGTATCTAACTATTTATTATTAGGGAAAACATTGATGGTTCAACCCACCATCAGAGCTAAGAATGAATAAGTGACAGTCAAGGATAATGGAGCTTACATGTATCCAGCCTAAAAGAAAGAGTGATAAGCTGTCCTGAACTTCAAATATTTCTTCTTCATTCAATGTTGAACACTGAACAAGAAATTAAATTAGACATACATTGCTCAACTGAAAATAATTAAAATTACAACAAATAGTTAAAAAAATCATTAATGAATCATGAGAGAATTACAATCTTGAGTCTCCTAATTCTAAGGAATACTGTATTTAGCTCTATTCATATATGTTTTTCATTATTCTATTTGAGAATCATTTTATCTTCCAACAATAATCCTAAGAGAATTGGCTTAAGAACTAGTTTCGTTTAAAAGTAATTGAGAAAATCCTATCATATGATTTACAATTCCAACAGAGGTTTAGTAGCACTTTCACAACAAATGTAGATAAATAATCTCAGATAACAATAAGAACAAATTATGCAACACTCATAAACTCCATGCATCACAACCTCAGATCAGTAGAAGTCTCACTTTGTCTGACAGGATAAAATTGGAAATAGAAAAAAAATGAAGAAACAGTCTATATAATCATTTAAAAACAAAAAACTGAACCACAAGAGTAAACATAACCATTATCTTACCGAGTCTGAAGTTGACTCCTGCTTTGGGATAATAAGTGTAGTGATATGGATAACCCTGTTTTTCTGTAGACATGAAATTGCAAGCACAAAAATATATTAAAATTAGCAATCAAAATATTTCTAGAACCCATAAGTAAACAAAATTATGACTTCTTTTACCAGGGAGCCTGCAAGAACACCACATGTCTCTAAGTTTTTCTACGTGTTTTCGGAAGCCAATTTCAAAAAATCTTCCATCATTTTCGCAGGCTGCAACACAGAGTAAAGTGAACTTATAATAATTTATTACCCAGTTTAAGAACGAAACAAACCACACATAAGAACAAGTCACATTGAATGATCAAGAGAGTCTATGATGTGCTTTGAACAATTCCATTTAAAACGTAAAATAAATCAGGCTTACAATATGTAGGTGTTGGTATGTATTGGGACCAGGTCCAGAATCCTGAGAAGATTTAGCTGGTCCAGGCCTTGGATCTACAACTTTTGAAGGAAGAATGGGAGAAGACTCAGCATACACCTGAGCAAGAACATGAGGTGGCAAAGGCTATTTGAGCAACTGGAAGGAGTCCTCCCTTGATTCAATTACAACAGGAGAACAGGACTCAATAGCAGGATGCGACCATCTTCCGTCATCCAATGAGAGAACCGAGTTCATTGTGGATGCAGTTGGTCCTTGATCCAATTCTTTAATTACCACAAGATCATATTGCCCAGCCTGATTCAAGCTGTCAACATGAACGGCAAGAAAAGTGTAAGGCTGTTATACTCCAGGAAAACAAAACTGAACAAACAACTATGACAATGTTGACTTCAGTGTTCAGCATTTGCTTATAATCAGATTCCTTTAAAGTGAAAAATCAAATAATTTCTTTTTAAAAAAAAGCCAAACTATAATAATGAACGACCCAAACCTTGAATCTTTGACGTGTGTCAGATCAGTACTGCTTGGATATTGAACCTGCATAAAGACATATATCAATATATCAAAATTATAGATTATAAATACTTGATGTTGTTAGAAGCAAAGTCAAACTGGAGTTTTTACCTTAATTTCTGCACTAGGTCCAAGCCATTGGCCGTGAAGACCACTTGGCCCTAAGAATGAATGTCTAGACAAAGTTTGCTTCTTTGGAGGAGGTACACATAATACGCCAATTGTGACCCAAACTGTAATTTGTATCTTGCCCTTGCATCCATTTTTTGTCTCTTGAATTGTTTAATATCACAGTACAAAACACAAAGATAAACCATGTGATATAATTCAAGATTAGAAAAAGATTAAGAGCAGTTTAAGGCCAAGTAAATGTATTACATACCTAACTCTGAAGCAGGGACTCGAATATAAAGATCTTGGCCTGCATCTGGTAGAATCCTTAAGTCATTAAGATCACCAAAGCACAAAGCATATTCTTTTACGACATGAGGTTAATTACTACAAGACATGAAAGAAAAAAACACATCAAAAGGCAGCTTCAAACCTTATAAACGAAAAAATATGAATAATGGAAACTAGAAAGCAACTAGTCATTTAGCTCTTGCACTTTAATTGGTAATTGCAAGTTCTTTTATAGGAAAAAAAATCAAGAAGGATAAACTATATCAAGAAATAGCAATAGCTATTTATTTCACTAAGAATGAGGCCAATCATCAGTTCATCACCACAGTTGTAATAAAGTGAAGAATTTATATTCTTTTAAGCAGTTCCTAGTGGCATGTGATATTTGAAGTTAAAATTGTACCAAAGAATAAACTTATTATTACAAAGCCTTTGGCAAATTAATTATAATATAAAGATTAAATTAATAATAGTACTAATAAAGCATAAAGATAAAGATTGAGGGCAAGAAGCTTATAATTCATGTAGTACGATAATGTACTATACTCTTCAAAAGAGAGAGCTATTAGCCTATTACTATTTAGTATTTACTAGTGGATCTGACTGTGCTGTTGGTTTTAAGGTCAAAATGTCAATACTTGAAAATTATACTTTGTTGAGGCTTCCTTTGTTTTGAAGTTTCATAGAAGTCCATAACTAGCTCCCTGGAAAGAACACCACAAACTTACATGAATGAGGACTTCAAATCTTTTCAACCGCAAACTAATGCCATTATTAGATAATACTCACCTGATGATACCTTCATATTTGTTACCATCATTGGAAGGAACAGGTTTAAATAAAGACTAAATTAGCCACAAAACTCTTACAATCCCCTTCATTTCAGCACACTTCTTGATGGTATTACACAGAAAACGTGTGTCACAGCAAGCTAAGAAGTTTACAATGGCCTAGCGGTCAATCCTCATAGGTTTAACTAGTTTCTAAAATATGGCATTCAATGTTAGATAAACAACTCTAACTTTGCCAAAAACCGAAATGAAGTTACTAATTGTATCGCCATCAACTTGCTAAATAATCGCAAAAGTAACAAGCCAAATCCGAAATCAGAGAGTAATCAATCAAACTAAATTAATGTGGAGAAAATCACAAAAATTAACAAAAAAGAAGCTTCCATAGGAATGCACAAAAGAACACAAAGATCTCAAAAGTTACTGTGTTGTGACCTCAGGAGACGCGACGAAGGAATAGCTCCTCCTTCGACAATCATGTTCACCACTTCCTCTGCAAGACACAACCACCGAAGGATTTACACCAAAAGACATGCACGACTGAATTTGCCAAAAATCGAAATGAATGGAGCAACAGGCTAGGAGATCGAGGAAGAGGAACGGAGGATTTACCGTTTTTGGCAAGAATCGGCGAACGCATGAATGGAACGCTTAGCGGTGGTTCGATCTGACTCCTTCCATGAGAAAGTGGAGTTGAGGATGAAAACATGCTCCTGGATGACGGCAAGGATGGCATCGCGGGCGTCGCCGGTTACTCTCCCTCTGATCTCAGTAGCTATAGCGAGCTTGATGGTGACAAATTGAATACAGTGGCGTAGATCTAGGGTTTTATTCTCACTCTTTTTCCTCTTCTAATTTTTTTGGACAAGCAGATTAGAAACTGGCTATTTGTTTGGACAATTAGACTTAAAAATTTAAATTAGTATTAATTAATGGAGGTTTTATATTTTGCCACAAATAAAATATGTTACGGAGGTTTTTTATAACTTCCACAAAATAAATCCCACAAATAAATAGAAATCTTGTAGTGTAATAAGAACAATAATTAAGTACAATAAGCAACATATTCTAAGACAATAATACATAAACAACACACAAATTTTTGTTATTATTTTATTGTAACATGACAAAAATTTATGGCCAAATTTAAGTGAAGTACAATAATAACTTAATTAGTTTTGCATGAATGGTAGTGAATTATAAGATACATGTTTGAGCCAATCCAATAATCTTTTTCTCATATCCTTTTAAGGACATAAATATTTTTCTAGCAGGTTTAAACATCATTAGTTGATAACATGTATGAAAATCGGAATCACTAATAATAACCTTTATCTTTTGAATCTCAACCATTATTTTTCCAATAGATGCAATAGGTACTAGAAATATGGACATAATAGTTGAGCGTGATTTAAATACCAAAGCAATTTTACTTATTGCATTTGCAAATTACTTTGAGGCAGGAGCTTTAGAATTTTTTGTTGTTGTTTCACAAACCACGTCTTTTTTTCTTTTTTTAATACACTTTTAACTATTATTTTTTTAGAAGAACTATGATTTATATATTGAAATTCAGTATTAACTTCCACACTAGCACCTATACCTTTTTCATTATCTCCAAAACCTTTCTCTATATCAACATAACTTTCCACAAAGTATGGTCTATATCTATCATCATCTTCTTTTATGCCATCGGGTAACATCTCAGATGAGAGAGCCCAAGTAAATTTACCATTGGCCACAACATCATTGAATAATATAGTTAACACATCCTTAAAAAAAAGTCTTTTATTTATGAATTTTTCATATAAAGGATTTTTCTGCATGTATACAACTAATCAACACAGTACTCATTACAAAAAATAAATAAATAAATAAATAAAACACAACTCATTATAAAAAAATAAAATAAAACAACACTCATCACACTTAAAATTTTTGTTTTAATAACAAGGTACCGTATAATAATTGTTTGCTTTTCCACCATTTATTTGGTGCATCAAGAGTATGTTTAGTATAATTCTATCGTAAATTCGTTTCTTTGTCAAAAAGCTTGTACCATGCTGACAATTCCTTCTTAAAATTATTCAACTTATTTTTTAATCGACTATTATCATATTGTGTTGATGATCACTAACTATGAATTGTGAAAAATATGAATTGATGGTGGTTGAGACAAGTCTGGGACTCGGAATGGAATGATATATCACTGATATATTGAATAAAATGATTTCTGAAAACTACTGGATTACTGTTTTATACTGGAATTATTGAGACGCTATAAGCCTGGCAGGGACGGTTTGGTTAATCTCGCCTGTCGAGGTCGCGGTGGTAGCATAAGGGCAGTGGTTCGTCCCGCTTACGTTAAGATGTGAGGTTCGTGGCAAGAGTATCCCACTCGCATCCTTTTGGAATCACTATAGTATGCAGGCACTGATATCCTGGGCCATGATCCGGGCACGATATCTCGGGGGTTCCCAATATCAGACCGAAAGGCGACATCTCCATGGAGGTGTGTCAGGTTGGCAGTTGAACCGACAATGTGATATCACAGCCAATAGGGCAGGCATTCATCATGTACATCTTCTATCTGATTACTTGCTTTGCGACGTGAATTGTTTGCCTAATTGTATAACATGCTTAGTTGCTTCCTGAATTACTTGATATACATGCTTATACTTACGCTTTACTTGCATTACTATTACTTGTATTTTCTACTGGGATTGAGGAGGATCAGAAGGCGGTGGGGATGGGATCGCATGGCGGTTAGGCTGGTGGAGGCTGTGGAACAGCGATGAACTGATAGTTAGAAATCCTTTAAGTTAGTTTACCCCTTTTTATAAAGGTTTTAAATTTATGGTTTTAATTTTAGTATGCTTTAAGTTGAATCTTATGACATAGGATTGCTTCTGGCGTCCCAGGGTCTTATATCTTACATTACTGGGCACTGTTACCATATTGAAAACCTCCGGTTCTCATTCCATACTTTGTTGTTGCTTTTCCAGATGTAGGTCGCAACCCACCTCAGTGAGTTGCTTGATGGTGACAGAGCGGAGGACCTTTATCATGTTTTGGAGTCTTTTGATTTATTTTATTAGTACTTTCACTTTTGTATTTTATTTTGCCTTAGAGGTTAACTTTATGAGAGATATTCTATATATGCTATTTTAACTTTCAAAATTCAGTATGTCTGTACAACATTAGTCGGCCTAAACTCCGCAGGCTGAGGCTAGTTCCTTATGACTATTATATTCTCTTATATACTTATATTTTTGTTATCTTGTACCTTTTTTTTGTGCCATAAGTTGTAGCTTCGTGTGAACGTTCGCGCTTTGTAATTTCGTATTTGAGCTTATTTTCTTCATCGGGCTTCTAGAATTATTATTCCTTCTATATATATTTATGTAAAAGCCTTAGAATTATCGTAACCTTTGATTAACCTTTGCTTTACGGCTAGAGGTAAGGCTTAGGGTAATTGGGGTGTTACAATATTCATCAGTATCTCAAAAGTTGTATGTGAATATAACAAGGATCATAAGAAGAAGATTTCTAGACATGCTCTATATGACCAGATTTTAGAAATTAGTCCACTTAAAGACTGGTTGAGTATACCCAAAAAACATTTGAGAAAAGTAGCTAAAGGCTCAACCATTGTTTCTACATGTCTTAGAAAAATCAACAATTGTATTGATAAGGACTATTCTTTCCTTTAATATAAGTAGTATCTCTTATCACTATAAATACTTTTTGTCTGAACTAATATATGTGACACAAAAGATAAAGGGTAACAAATATCTCTGTGCATGTGTCTTCGAAAGAACATTTCTAAAGGAAGAAAAATGTCGAAGATTATTATGTTGTATCATATGGACACATTGAAGGATATATCCTTCATTTGATGACTAAGGAGCTTGATGCACCACTAATTCGTGGTACATCTTGTACTTAATTGAGTGGATTTTATCCACTATTCTCACATTTATTCACAGAATCCGCAGGTTTTACACTTTCCTTCCTGATTTTGTGCTATGATTGAAAACATGCTTCTTTGGCCCTTAATTCACTATTTTTAATCCTCTCTTATTACCATTCGATACCGTGATATGTGTGTTAAGTGTTTTCAGAGATTACAGGGTAGGAATGACTTAGAGGATGGAAAGGAAGCATACAAAAGTGGAAGGAATACAAGAAGCTGAAGGAATTGCTAAGCTGTCAACCCTGACCTCTTCGCACTCAATCGATCATAACTTGAGCTATAGAGGTTCAAATGATGCGGTTTTTGTTGCATTGGAAAGCTAACATCCAGGGCTTCACGCACAAAGAACGTGTACGCATGCATTGGCAAAAGTTCAGCGTATTAGAAATCGCCCCCGACAATTTTTAGGCTGTTTTTAACCCAGTTTTTGGCCCAGAAAACACATATTAGAGGATGCATAGAGGAGGAATCAGAACAACTTCTCATAATTCACAATTTAGGTTTTAGATGTAGTTTTCTAGAGAGAGAGGTATCTCCTCTCTCTATGTTTTAGGATTCTCGTAGTTTTAGGTTTATTTCTTCATCAAATTCAGGTTCAATGTTCCTTTAATTTAGTTTTCTTCTACTCTTATTTGTTTTAGTATTTTAGTTTATCTATCTTCTCTTGTTGATCTTTTTATTCTACCATTTAGTTTATGAACTCCTCATGTTAAATTGATTTTTCTTTTAATGCAATCTAAAGTATTTCATGTTTATTGCTTCTTCTATTATTTGTTATCATTTTGCAATTGTTGGTTTTAGATTTAATATTCTCTTATTAATTTTCTATGTTTTTATGTTATGCCTACCAAGTGTTTGATAAAATGCTTGGAAGGATGTTAGAGTAGATTTTATTTTCTTGGCTTGGGATGGTAACTTAGGAACTCTTGAGTTACTAATGTCCAAGTAATTAATGATTGGGAGCCATTAAATCTAGTTCTCACTAATTGAATTAGTGTAGAGCTAGGACTTATGGACTTGGATTGATATATCTCATTTAACTTTCCTTTACTACTAGTTAGAGGATGACTTAATGGGATTGATCCTTGCCAATTCTCATGTTGTGGTTAGTGATAAGGATAGAGACCCTTGACTACCAAACTTTGCCAAGACCTCTTTATCATTTGAGTTTCCTTGACATTTACTTTTCTTGTTTCTTATTTCAAAAAACTCCAAAAGATACCTTTATATAACCAATTATAAGAACACTTCCCTGCAATTCCTTGAGAGACGACTCGAGGTTTGAATACTTCGATTATTATTTTTAAGGGGTCTGTTACTTGTGACAAACAATTTTTTGTATGAAAAGATTTTTGTTGGTTTAGAAACTATACTTGCAACGAGAGTTTATTGTAAAATTCTAGACCACACCAAAGTCCCCACACTTAATTCATGAGAACTCTTACTAGTCTAAGCTAACCAAGGATTCAAATTAAGAATATTATTATTTTCCTCTTAGAGTTAGTGATGAGCTAAAGTAAAGAACAAGGGTGTAAAATAGGCTCAACATCAGTTTGCAAAGGATAATGAAAGGGTAAGGCCATATGGGTATGTAAGCTCAATGAAACAAAGGCCTCAATCATATAAGTGAATGCAAACATAAAACTTTGGAAATATAGAATCAAGCAAGACAAAGATCACAATTTTAGAGAGAACAACAGACACCAAAATTAAAACATTGGTATCAATTATGCTCAAAATCTCACAGGTTTTGTGTGTTCGAGCTCTAAACCATGTTCCAAATTAAATATCTTCAAACAAGTTTAACAAAAGCTTTAATTCAAATTAGTGAAATACTCTAAAAAGTTTCTTGAAAAAGAAGATATCACTTCAACTAAGCAGTGGTAGAATATGCACAAAATCAAACAAACATGCAATCAAACATGCAAATGCAACAACTAGTTTAACAAAGAAAATTTAAACATTGGTGTTGAGTCAGAAAGTAGTTACCTATGAAAGTCAGTATCGACCTCCCCACACTTAAAGATTGCACCGTCCTCAGTGCATGCAGAGATGTACAAGTGGACGGGTGGCTCCAACTGATGCTTTTTCTCCAAAGTTTGTGCGACAAACTTGTTTATTGCTCTAGTTAGAAACTTTTTCTTTTCCCTCTTGGTGGCCATCTTGAAAAAGGGAGAAAGGAAGAAAAGTAACCTAGAAACAAAGATAGGAAAACAGTAAAACATAGGTGGGCTAATGCCAAATAATAAGAGGTTCTCAACGGCATGGTAGCTATAACATGTAAGTGAGAAAATAGTAGAAGCAAATGGCATATGAATAGGGCAGAAATTGCAATAATGGGGGAGAGAGTGTGGGTAATGAAAGACAATATAAGTGCATATCAATGCAAATGGAATAGAAGTATCATAGAAATTAGCATTGACTTATAATGAGTAACACCCAACAGTTTAAAACAAATCACAAAGCACCAAAATAATTCAAGAAAAGATGCAACAGGTGAATAAGAACATTTAACACCAATGGTAAAATAGAAAATATGAAAAGGAGATAAAAAGATGAATAAAGTTAAAAAGTAATGAAGGAAAGTATGCAAATGCAGTAAGCAAAAAGAGAATGAAAGAGAATAAGGAGGAGAAAGGAGGAGAGAAATTTGAAAGCTGGCGGCGCAATCGACGCGCACGCGTACGGTACGCGTACGCGTGCATGGAGAGAAAAGAAAGGGTGCGGAGGTGCATAGTGCGCGGACGCATGGGTGGCCATGTGTGGAAAAGGATGCGCACGTGTCAGGGACGCGTACGTGATGAGCGGATAATTTATACGCTTTTTGGCATTGATTTTAGGTAGTTTTTAGTAGGATCTAGCTACTTTTAGGGATGTTTTCATTAGTTTTTATGCAAAATTCACATTTATGGACTTTACTATGAGTTTGTGTGTTTATCTGTGATTTCAGGTATTTTCTGGCTGAAATTGAGGGACCTGAGCAAAAATCTGATTTAGGCTGACAAAGGACTGCTGATGCTGTTGGATTCTGACCTCCCTACACTCGAAATGGATTTTCTGGAGCTACAGAACTCCAAATGGTGCGCTCTCAATGGCGTTAGAAATTAGACATCCAGAGCTTTCCAGCAATATATAATAGTTCATACTTTATTCGAGTTTAGATGATGCAAACTGGCGTTCAATGCTAGTTCCATGCTACATTCTGGAGTAAAACGCCAGAAACACGTCACAAACCAGAGTTAAACGCCAAACAGACGTTACAACTTGGCGTTTAACTCCAAGAGAAGCCTCTGCACGTGTAAAGCTCAAGCTCAGCCCAAGCACACACCAAGTGGGCCCCGGAAGTGGATTTCTGCATCAATCACTTATCTCTGTAACCCTAGTAGCTAGTTTTAGTATAAATAGAACTTTTTACTATTGTACTAGTATTTTTTTGACCACATCTTTGGACGCCTAGTCCTTAGACCTGGTCCTTTTCCCTATTATTTGAATTCATATCACATTTTGGGGGCTGGCCATTCAGCCATGCCTGGACCATCACTTATGTATTTTCAACGGTGGAGTTTTTACACACCATAGATTAAGGTATGGAGCTCTGCTGTACCTCGAGTTTTGATGCAAAGTACTACTATCTTTTATTCAATTAAGCTTGTTCTTATTTTAAGATATTCGTTGCACTTAAACATGACGAATGTGATGATCCTTGACACTTATTACCATTCTCACCTATGAACACGTGATTGACAACCACTTTCGTTCTACCTCAGAACGAACGAATATCTCTTGAATTCCTTAATCAGAATCTTCGTGGTATAAGCTAGAATTATTGGCGGCCATTTTTGAGAATCCGGAAAGTCTAAACCTTGTCTGTGGTATTCCGAGTAGGATTCAGGGATTGAATGACTGTGACGAGTTTCAAACTCGCGATTGTTGGGCGTGGTGATAGATGCAAAAGAATCAATGGATTCTATTCCAACATGATCGAGAACCGACAGCTGATTAGCCGTGCTGTGACAGAGCATTTGGACTATTTTCACTGAGAAGATGTGATGTAGCCATTGACAATGGTGATGCCCTACATACAGCTTGCCATGGAAAGGAGTATAAAGGATTGAAGAAAGGTAGTAGGAAAGCAGAGATTCAATAGGGACAAAGCATCTCCATACACTTATCTGAAATTCCTACCAATGATTTACAAAAGAATCTCTATCTTTATTTTATGTTTTATTTATTATTATTTTTGAAAACCATTATAACCATTTGAATCCGTCTAACTGAGATTTACAAGATGACCATAGCTTGCTTCATACCAACAATCTCCGTGGGGTCGACCCTTACTCACATAAGGTATTACTTGGACGACCCAGTGCACTTGCTAGTTAGTTGTGCGGAGTTGTGACAAAGTGTAATTCACGTTTGAGAGAGCTACCAAGTTTTTGGCGCCATTGTTGATGATCACAATTTCGTGCACCAGTACGCATCGGTGAATTTGTGCCTCGAGCACAATACCAGGCCCAGTTCAACATAACTCTCGGGTAAAACGAGATTTTACGCCGATTTTCCGAACCACGCGGATGCGCCAAGGGTGTGGACGCGTGGGTCACCAAAAATGAAAATGGCACGCACGCGTACAGTACGCTTGCGTGTGGGCAGGATTGTGCCTAAGGCACGTATCTTGCCCAGCTCACGCACCACTCTCTGTTCAATCTCTTTTTTTATAAATGCAGAATGCATGTGATAATGCAGAATGAATGAATGAATGAACACTAATAAAAATAAAACAAAATAAAACTAAGAATGAAAATGAACGATCATACCATGGTGGGTTGTCTCCCACCTAGCACTTTTAGTTAAAGTCCTTAAGTTGGACATGTGGTGAGTTCCTTGTAATGGTGGCTTGTGCTTGAACTCATCCAGGAATCTCTACCAATGTTTGTAATTCCAATGGCATATGGGATCCCAAACTAGGCGCATCAAGCTTCCAAGCAAATTTGAACAAGTGACAAGGCCCCAAGAGTGTTGATTGTTGGAAAGAATTCTAGGGTCCCAAACCTTGCTTTTGCACCCGTCTTCTTGTGGATCATCATTGTTCCAACCTGGTGGCAAGCAGTTTGAATTCTCACTGAAGCGTCCAAACAACTTCCTAAACCCATTCAATCGAGCTCTACACCAACCTTTGCATCTAGACTTAGAGCATGCAACCATATTGAACTTTGCTTAACAACTCCTACCACTAACCATCTCCCTCTTACTCTTAAAGCCACAAAGAGCTCTAAGTTGACCATCCATTTCCAGTAAACCATATTCAAGTGGGAAAGTAAAGGTTAAGGATAAGAATTTTACCCACTTGAATGTTGTATTGGATGGTAATGGCTTTGGGAGAGGTGTTTCCAATGGTCTTGCAAGCTCCACTCCCTTGTGCTCTTCTTTAAATTCTTCTACCTCTTTGCAAGCCTCTTCAACTTCAACCACTTCCTCTTGGTAGCTTTCTTCTAATTCAATCTCTTCTTCATTACCTACTAAGGGCATGGGAGGCTGTGCTTCTTCTTCTTTAATCTCAATCTCTTGATCAACCTCTACAAAGTCTTCAACCATGATATGCCTTGAAGGTTCCGCATCTCCCAAGTCTTCAACCACTTCCTCTTCTATGATAATTTTGGTTTTCTCCACTTGCTCTAATACAAAAATCAAACTCCTCATTGATTTCTTCCTTCACTAATTCTTCAACCACTCCTTCGCCTTCAAGGGTCTCTACTACCTCCACCCTTTGGGCCCACTCTTGCTTTTCTTGAAGTATGTGTGCGTATAACTGATCCATTACATCCCTAAGATGATTTTTATCTCTTCACTCTTGTTCCGGGTTAGTAGCATCATTGGGATCATGTTGCTCTTGGATTGATGGATATGGATATTCTTGCATGGAGGGTGGTGGTGCACTAAAGCTTGAGGGTTGAATATTGGAGGTAGAGGGTTGGTTCCTGCGGGATATAAGATATTGGAGTTTAGAGGTGAGACCAATAAGAGTAGAGATAAGTGTGGTTTAAAGCTCTCCTTGCCCCTGGTGAATAACATTAAGAGTGTTGTTATCCAATGGAGGTTGGGGTGGATAGGAGGGTTCATGTGTTGGGAGAAAGGGCTCATAATACAGAGGTTTCTTCTTGATAAGGATATGGAGATGGTGTATATTGAGGTTGTAGTTCTAAGTATGGCTCATAAGGCTCTTGGTATGGTGGGTAAGGATTAGGGTCATATGGGGGTGTTTGGTGGTAAGGTGCTTGTGAGTATGGTGGTTCAAAATTATGTTGAGGAGGGGGTTCATAGGCGTATGGTGGTGGTTGTTGATAATCAAAAGAGTACTCACCATAGCCATTATCTTGGTATGCTTCTTAGAATGGCTCTTGATCATAGTATGTTGGTGGAGGTTGTTGCCAAGAGGGTTGATCAAATCCTTGTGGCTCCTCCCATCTTTGATTCTTCCATCCTTGATGCATATTCTCATTGTAATCTCCTCTTCCTGCAACATAATTGTAACCAAACTCATAGCCAAAGGGGTGAGAGTTCATAGTAGCCAAAGAAAATAAAAACAAAAACTAGCAAAAATAAGCAACTAATTCCTAAACTAATAAAAACTAGTAAACAAGCAAAAAAGCAAAGATTTACAATAACCAATAATAAGGCACACGTTTGTAATTCCCCGGCAACAGCGCCATTTTGATGAGCGGACTTTTGTGTGGTCTAGAATTTTACAATAAACTCTCGTTGCAAGTATAGTTTCTAAACCAACAAAAATCTTTTCATACAAAAAATTGTTTGTCACAAGTAACAGACCCCTTAAAAATAATAATCGAAGTATTCAAACCTCGAGTCGTCTCTCAAGGAATTGCAGGGAAGTGTTCTTATAATTGGTTATATAAAGGTATCTTTTGGAGTTTTTTGAAATAAGAAACAAGAAAAGTAAATGTCAAGGAAACTCAAATGATAAAGAGGTCTTGGCAAAGTTTGGTGGTCAAGGGTCTCTATCCTTATCACTAACCACAACATGAGAATTGGCAAGGATCAATCCCATTAAGTCATCCTCTAGCTAGTAGTAAAGAAAAGTTAAATGAGCTATATCAATCCAAGTCCATAAGTCCTAGCTCTACACTAATTCAATTAGTGAGAACTAGATTTAATGGCTCCCAATCATTAATTACTTGGACGTTAGTAACTCAAGAGTTTCTAAGTTACCATCCCAAGCGAAGAACATAAAATCTACTCTAACATCCTTCCAAGCATTTTATCAAACACTTGGTAGGTGGTGCACAAAATTGTAATCCCAATATCAAAATCAAGATTTCTTATGACTTCGTACCACTAACCAGCAAGTGCACTGGGTCGTCCAAGTAATACCTTACGTGAGTAAGGGTCGATCCCACGGAGATTATTGGTTTGAATCAAGCTATGTTTATTTTATTATTCTTAGTCAGGATATCAATTATAATTATCAGTTTGAATTATTATAAAAAAATAAAAGAGCGTGAAATAATTACTTGTTGTGCAGTAATGGAGAATATGTTGGGGTTTTGGAGATGCTTTTGTCCTCTGAATCCCTGCAACATAATGCTTACTCACTTTCATAAATGCAAGGCTCCTTCCATGGCAAGCTGTATGTAGGGAATCACCATTGTCAATGGCTACTTCCTATCCTCTCAGTGAGAATGGTCCAAATGCTCTGTCACAGCATGGCTAATCATCTGTCGGTTCTCAATCAGGTTGGAATAGAATCTAATGATTCTTTTGCATCTGTCACTAACGCCCAGCCTTCAGGAGTTTGAAACTCATCACAGTCATTCAATCCCGGAATCCTACTCGGAATACCACAGACAAGGTTTAGACTTTCCGGATTCTCATGAATGCCGCCATCAATCTAGCTTATACCACGAAGATTCTGATTAAGGAATCTAAGAGATACTCATTCAATCTACTGTAAAACGGAGGTGGTTGTCAGGCACACATTCATGGATTAAGGAAGGTGATGAGTGTCACGGATCATCACCTTCTCCATAATTAAGCGCGAATGAACATCTTAGATAGGAACACGCATGTTTGAAAGGTAAACAGAAATAATTGCATTAATTCATCGAGACGCTGCAGAGCTCCTCACCCCCAACAATGGAGTTCAGAGACTCATGCCGTCAAAGAGTATAAAATTCAGATCTAAAAATGTCATGAGATACAAAATAAGTCTCTAAAAGTTGTTTAAATACTAAACTAGTAACCTAGGTTTACAGAAAATCAGTAGACTAAGATAATTGGTGCAGAAATCTACTTCTGGGGCCCACTTGGTGTGTGCTGGGGCTGAGACTTAAGCTTATCACGTGCCTGGGCTGTTTTTGGAGTTGAACGCCAGGTTGTAACGTGTTTTTGGCGTTGAACTCCAACTTGTAACCTGTTTCTGGCGCTGGACGCCAGACTGCAACATGGAACTGGCGTTGAACGCCAGTTTACGTCATCTATCTTCGCACAAAGTATAGACTATTATATATTGCTGGAAAGCCCTGAATGTCTACTTTCCAACCCAATTGAGAGCGCACCAATTAGACTTCTATAGCTCGAAAAAATCCATTCCGAGTGCAGGGAGGTCAGAATCCAACAGCATCAACAGTCCTATTTCAGCCTAAATCAGATTTTTGCTCAGCTCCCTCAATTTCAGCCAGAAAATACCTGAAATCATAGAAAAACACACAAACTCATAGTAAAGTCCAGAAATAAGATTTTTGCTTAAAAACTAATAAAATTATATTAAAAACTAATTAAAACATGCTAAAATCTACATGAAAATACCCCTAAAAAGCGTATAAAATATCCGCTCATCACAACACCAAACTTAAAATGTTGCTTGTCCTCAAGCAACTAGATAAATAAAACAGGATGAAAAGAAATTAAGAAGCAATAATATCTCAGAGTTTCAAGTGAAGCTCAGATTTTAGTTAGATGAGCGGGGCTGGTAGCTTTTTGCTTCTGAACAGTTTTGGCATCTCACTTTATCCTCTGAAATTCAGAATGATTGGCATCCATAGGAACTCAGAATTCAGATAGTATTATTGATTCTCCTAGTGTAGTATGTTGATTCTTGAACACAGTTACTTTATGAGTCTTGGCCGTGGCCCTAAGCACTTTGTTTTCCAGTATTACCACCGGATACATAAATGCCACAGACATATAACTGGGTGAACCTTTTTAGATTATGACTTAGCTTTGCTAAAGTCCCCAATTAGAGGTGTCCAGAGTTCTTAAGCACACTCTTTTTGCTTTGGATCACGACTTTAACCACTCAGTCTCAAGCTTTTCACTTGGACCTGCATGCCACAAGCACATGGTTAAGGACAGCTTGGTTTAGCTACTTAGGCCTGGATTTACTTTCTTGGGCCCTCCTATCCACTGATGCTCAAAACCTTGGATCCTTTTTACCCTTGCCTTTTGGTCTTAAGGGCTATTGGCTTTTTTCTTTTTCTTGATCCAATGAAGTATTGTAAATTTTTTTCACTGCTTTTTCTTGCTTCAAGAATCAAATTCATGATTATTCAGATCAGCAATAATATTTTTCATGTTCCTCATTCTTTTGAGAGCCAATATTCATAAAATTCAAGATAAAAAATATGCACTGTTCAAGCATTCATTCAGAGAACAAAAAGTATTGCCACCACATATAATTAATTATAATTTTTCTTATTAAGAACTCAAAAAATATAAATTACTTCTTTATTTTAGAAATCTACTATTTTATTCATGTTTGATGATGATGAGAAAAATAAATTATAACTTAATTGGAAATAAAACCAAAATAGATATGCTAATTACTACTACTCCTATATAACTTCTAAGGTAAATTTCTATAATAACACTATCACAGAGTTAAAGATAAAATTAGAACTCAACAACTTGTATTTTGGGAAGTGGATGTTCCTCTAGTTTGTGGGGTGCTTGGTCCTTCAAGAATTAATTTCTGATGCTTCAGCTCCCTCAAGTCACGCCCTTGCTCCTCTTGTTCCCTAAGCAATTTGCAAAGCATGATGCTTTGATTATTCTGTTCTTCCTTTATTTGGTTCATAGCTTCTTGCAATTTGGAAACAGATGCCTCAAGATGCTCCCAATATTCGAATTGAGGGAGTTCTGGGAGGAATTCTTGTGCTCTCCTCTTGATTGGGTCATCCTGCAACTGTTGTCTTTCCATTGATATTTTAGTGATTGGCCACTCAACTGAGATATACTCAGTTATTCCCATCCTCACTCCAGCATCTCTACAGAGCATAGAAATTAAGCTTGGATAGGCCAATTTGGCATCTTTGGAGTTCTTGTTTGCTATTTTATAGAGTTCACACGAGATTAGTTGATGAACTTCTACTTCTCTTCCCAACATGATGCAGTGAATCATCACTGCTCTTTTAACAATGACTTCAGAGCGGTTGCTGGTGGGCAATATAGAACGCCCAATGAAGTCCAGCCAGCCTCTGGAAATTGGTTTGAGATCTTCTCTCTTGAGTTGATTTGGGATGCCAGTGGTGCTGGTGGTCCACCTGGCTCCAGGGATGCATATATCCTCTAAAATCTTGTCCAGGCCTTTGTTTACCCTCATCATTCTCCTATTAAAGGAGTCTGGGTCATCTTTCAGTTGAGGAAGCTTAAAGATCTCCCTGATTTTGTCAGGGTGGATGTGAATAATCTTTCCCCTGACCAAGGTTCGATAGTCATAGAGGACAGTTCCAGTTATTCTTTGCCTGTCTGTCTGCCACAGATTAGCATAGAACTTCTGAACCATATTCCTTCCCACTTTTATTTCAGGATTAGCTAGGATTTCCAGTTCCTGTTTCGAATTTGCTCTTGGATCTCCGGATATTCATCTTCTTTTAGATCAAACTTGACTTCTGGGATCACTGATCTTAGACCCATTATTTTGTAGTAATGGTCTGAATGTTCTTTGGTTAAGAACTTCCCTTGATTCCAAAGTGGTTTTGGAATAATCTCTTTCTTGCCTCTTGGAGTGGGTTGTTTTTCTTTAGGAGCCATGATCTTAGTGATGTTTTTGTGATCACGAATAAACACACCAAACTTAGAGGTTTGCTTGTCCTCAAGCAAAAGAAAAGAAAGGAGAGGGATAGGAGGAGAGCAAGTGTTGAATGGTGGATGATGGGAGGGGTGCCGAATGTGGATATAAAAAGGGGGGAGGGTGGGTTTTCGAAAATAAGAAAAAAAAAGATAAGATAGAAGATATGATTTATAAAAGATAAATATGATAAGAAAAAGATATAATTTAAAAAAAAGTTGTGAATGATATTTGGAAAAGATAAATCTGAATTTTTATTTTGAAAAAGATTTTAAAAGATAATTGAGTTTTGAAAAACTTAAAAAAAAGAGTTGGATTGAATTGGAAAAAGATTTGTCTTTATGGATTAAGATACATTTGATATTTTTGAAAAAGGGATTTTAGAAATTAGGGTTTTTAGAAATTAGGATTAAAATTTTTGGAATTGAAGGATGATATTTTGAAACATGTTTATGCAGAAATCATGAATTGAAACATAAAAATTAGAAAATTTGTGGAGAAAAATGAATTTTACCTCCTCCCCACTGATGAGCGGATAATTTATACGTTTTTTGGCATTGTTTTTAGGTAGTTTTTAGTAAGTTCAAGCTACTTTTAGGGATGTTTTCATTTGTTTTTATGTTAAATTCACATTTCTGGACTTTACTATGAGTTTGAGTATTTTCTGTGATTTCAGGTAATTTCTGGCTGAAATTGAAGGACCTGAGCAAAACTCTGATAAGAAGGCTGATAAAGGACTGCTGATGTTGTTGGAATCTGACCTCCCTGCACTCGAAATGGATTCATGTAAACCCTAGTAGCTAGTCTAGTATAAATAGGATAAGTTACTATTGTATTAGACATCTTTTGACAGTTTAATCTTTTGACTTTGTAGTCTTTGATCATTTGGTCTTTTGATCATGGAGCGGGCTGGCCATTCGGCCATGCCTGAACCTTTCACTTATGTATTTTCAACAGTGGAGTTTCTGCACACCATAGATTAAGGGTGGGAGCTCTGCTGTACCTCAAGTTTCAATACAATTACTATTACTTTTTATTCAATTCTCTTTTATTCTTATTCCAAGATATACGTTGCACTTCAACTTGATGAATGTGATGATCCGTGACACTCATTATCATTCTCACCTATAATGTGATGATCCGTGACACTCATCATCATTCTCACCTATGAACGCGCGTGACTGACAACCACTTCCGTTCTACCTTAGACCGGGCGCATATCTCTTAGATTCCCCAACAGAATCTTCGTGGTATAAGCTAGATAGATGGCGGCATTCATGAGGATCCGGAAAGTCTAAACCTTGTCTATGGTATTCCGAGTAGGATTCTGGGATTGAATGATTGTGACGAGCTTCAAACTCCTGAAGGCTGGGCGTTAGTGACAGACGCAAAAGAATCAAGGGATTCTATTCCAACCTGATTGAGAACCGACAGATGATTAGCCGTGCTGTAACAGAGCATAGGAACGTTTTCACTGAGAGGATGGGATGTAGTCATTGACAACGGTGATGCCATACATACAGCTTGCCATGGAAAGGAGTAAGAAGGATTGGATTAATGTAATAAGAAAATAGAGATCCGAGAGGAGCACAGCATCTCCACACACCTATCTGAAATTTCCACTATTGATTTACATAAGTATTTCTATCCCTTTTATTTTCTTTTTATTATTAATTTTCGAACTCATCATAAACCAATTTAATCTGCCTAACTGAGATTTACAAGGTGACCATAGCTTGCTTCATACCAACAATCTCTGTGGGATCGACCCTTACTCACGTAAGGGACCCAGTACACTTGCTGGTTAAGTTGAACGGAGTTGTGGAAAGAAAAAGCTTCTCTAACAGTACCTGGAACCCTTGTATCACAATTTCGTCCACCACCCACCATTCTGGCGTTAAACGCCCAAACGCTGCATGTTTTGGGCGTTTAACGCCCAATTGCTGCTTCTCCTGGGCGTTCAATGCCCAGCTGTTGCTTCTTTCAGGCATTGAATGCCAGGAAGTCCTTTGTCACTGGGCGTTTTTCTGAACGCTCAGGATGCTGTAATTCTTGTGTTAAACGCCCAGAAGGAGCTTCTTTTTGGCGTTCAACGCCCAGATGGCTATCCTTACTGGCGTTAAACGCCCAGTGGATGCTTCTTTTGGGCGTTCAACGCCCAAAAATATTTCTTACTATCTTTTTCACGCCAGTGAGCTTCCAAATTCCCTTGTAACTCTGTGAATTCAAGCAATTGCTATTTTACCTTGAAGATACTTGATATATACCTGTAAAAATCAATTAATTAACAAATAAAATTTGTAAATGGCTGGGTTGCCTCCCAGCAAGCACTTCTTTATTGTCTTTAGCTAGACTATTAATGAGCTTTAATCAAGTCTCAGTTTTGAGCATTCTTGCTCAAAATTGCTTTCAAGATAATGTTTAACTCTTTGTCCATTAACAATGAACTTTTTGTTAGAATCATTATCCTGAAGCTCTACGTATCCATATGGTGACACACTTGTAATCACATATGGACCTCTCTACCGGGATTTTAATTTCCCGGGGAATAATCTGAGCCTAGAATTAAATAGCAGAACTTTCTGCCCTGGCTCAAAGACTCTGGACGACAGTTTCTTATCATGCAATCTTTTTGCTTTTTCTTTGTAAATTTTTGCATTCTCAAAAGCATTGAGTCGAAATTCCTCTAGCTCATTTAACTGGAGCAATCGTTTTTCTCCAGCTAACTTGGCATCAAGGTTTAGGAATCTAGTTGTCCAGTAGGCCTTATGTTCCAGTTCCACTGGCAAGTGACATGCCTTTCCATACACAAGCTGGTATGGAGAGGTGCCTATAGGGGTCTTGAATGCTGTTCTGTATGCCCACAGAGCATCATCCAGGCTTCTTGCCCAATCCCTTCTACGGTTAATTACAGTCCGTTCCAGGATTCTTTTAAGTTCTCTGTTAGAGACTTCAGCTTGCCCATTTGTCTGTGGGTGATATGAGTGGCCACCCTGTGGCTAACTCCATAACGAACCAAAGCAGAGTAAAGCTGTTTATTGCAGAAATGAGTGCCCCCATCACTGATTAATATTCTAGGGGTACCAAATCTGCTGAAGATGTGTTTCTGGAGGAATTTTAACACTGTCTTAGTGTCGTTAGTGGGTGTTGCAATAGCTTTCACCCATTTGGATACATAATCCACTGCCACCAGAATATAAGTGTTTGAGTATGATGGTGGAAAAGGCCCCATGAAGTCAATACCCCATATATCAAACAACTCAATCTCTAAGATCCCTTGTTGAGGCATGGCATAACTGTGAGGCAAATTGCCAGATCTTTGGCAACTATCACAATTAAGTATAAACACTCGGGAATTCTTATAAAGAGTAGGCCAGTAGAAGCCACATTGGAGAACTCTTGTGGCTGTTCGCTCACTTCCAAAATGTCCTCCATACTGTGATCCATGACAGTGCCAGAGGATCTTCTGTGCTTCTTCTTTAGGCACACATCTACGGATTACTCCGTCTGCACATCTCTTGAAGAGATATGGTTCATCCCAAAGATAGTGCTTTGCATCCGTGATTAACTTCTTTGATTGCTGCCTACTGTACTCTTTGGGTATGAATCTCACTGCCTTGTAGTTTGCAATGTCTGCAAACCATGGCACTTCCTGGATGGCAAAGAGTTGCTCATCAGGAAAGGTCTCAGAGATCTCAGTAAGAGGGAGGGACGCCCCTTCTACTGGTTCTATTCGGGACAGGTGATCTGCTACTTGGTTCTCTGTCCCTTTTTTGTCTCTTATTTCTATATCAAACTCTTGCAGAAGCAACACCCATCTGATGAGTCTGGGTTTTGAATCCTGCTTTGTGAGTAGATATTTAAGAGTAGCATGATCAGTGTACTGACACGACTCCCAAGGGTGTATTGGTAAATAGTCTCTTTAGTAAAACCACGTTGTAAGTATAGCTCTACCAACAACAATCCTCGGGAGGTATCTCCTCTAATGTAGTCCCTGACCGTAGAATTATGGCGTTAAGACCGCCTCTTGGGGGTTTGGTTGGGGTTGGGATGGAAGGTTGGAGGAACTTGAGGGTTGAGTGGTGTTGTTATTGGGAGTTGGTGGTTGGCTTGACATGTTCATTTTTGAGAGCATGTTGGTGAGATTGGTCAATTGAGTATTCAAGGCCTCGAATTGAGCCTTGTTGATCTCATCTCGTTTTTCCATAGCGGCTCTAAGCTCATCAACTTGATTGTTGGAAGATGGAGAAGTCTGGTTTTGTTGTCTATGGTGCGGTGTTTGGTACTTGGTGTAGTTGTTTTGGTTTTGGTTGGGGTGGGCTTGGTTGGCTTGGTAGTTGGTATTGTTATGGTGGTATTGGGATGAAGGTTGGTTGTTGTTGTGATGAGAAGAAGGGTTGTTCCATCTTTGGTTTTGATTGCTTCCTTGTGTTATCTCTCCACCCTTGATGTTGATTACTACCTTGATGGTAGTTGTTTTGACCTTGAAGAGGGTATGGTGGACGGTTGTTGTAATTCACATTGGCTACCACAAGGGCATGTTCCTCTTGAATTTGATGGCATTGGTCGGTGTAATGTGTGGTACTAGAGCACAACCCACAAATCCTAGGAGGGCCTTCAAGTTGAGCAACCGGAGATGGGGCTTGGACAGCTTGGATGGAGTAGTACTCCCTTTGATCTCTTTGCATTTGTGTAAGGATGGTGGTCATATCCCCAAGTGCCTTGGTTAGACTTGCTTCGGAGGGGGGCGGTTCTACCACACCCTTGTGGGAGTTACTTCTCACTCTTGTGTGTTGTGTAGATTCGGCAACATCCTTTATCAAATCCCAAGCTTCTCCCTCCGTCTTATTTTTCGAAAGGGAACCGCTACTAGAGGCGATAAGCAATCTTCTATCTTCCGCACAAAGACCTCCAGTAAAGTAGCTAATGAGCAAGCGAGTGGTCATTCCGTGGTGTGGACATGACTCCAATAGCCTCTTGAACCGAGACCAATACTCATACATACTCTCTTGGTCTCTTTGCATTATGCCCGAAATCTCTTTCCGGATGTACTCGGTCTTCTCCGGTGGGAAGAACTTATCAAGAAACTCTCTTCTCAAGAAATCTCAATTAGTCACAATATCATCCGGCAGCGAATAGAACCATGTTTTTGCTTGCGCTTCAAGAGAAAAAGAAAAGGCAAAAACCATGATTGCTACCTCATCGGCTCCATGTCTTTGAGCCATAGAACAAGCAACATGAAAATCCTTCAAATGTCGGATGGGGTCTTGACCCGGCAACCCATGATACTTAGGAAGTAGATTTATCAAGCTACTCTTCAACTCAAACTTTGGATCAAGGTTAGGATACCTTGCTTGCAATGTTTGGAGTATGATATCCGGAGCTCCTTGCTCATGCAAAGTGATCCGGCGTGGCTCCGCCATGTGTGGCTCACCTGTAGGATGCAAAGATGTATCAGTAGTGCCAACAGAAGAATAGGAAGTAGCGGACTCTAATTCACTCTCGGTGACATCTAGTGATTCGGTGTTTCCCTCGAGAGAGGCCGAAGTACTAGGCGTATAGTCCAATCACCTTCTAGCTTGCCGAGTGTGTAACAAAGTTCTTTCGATCTCGGGATCAAAGTTGGCTAAGCTAGAATTCGATTGAGACCGAGTCATCAAACTTGAAAGTCATAGTACAAATGCAAAAGAATTCTAAACTATAGCTAAGTATTGAAAAAGCAAAATATCTACAATATTCACATATTCACATAACCAATATCAAGGCATATGTTGCAACCATTCTCCGGCAACGGCGCCAAAAATTTGACACGAATCCCAAGGGTGTATTGGTAAATAGTCTCTTTAGTAAAACCACGTTGTAAGTATAGCTCTACCAACAACAATCCTCGGGAGGTCAAATTTAGAAGAGGGATTTGGTTGGCTTGGTAGTTGGTGTTGTTATGATGGTATTGAGATGAAGGTTGGTTGTTGTTGTGATGAGAAGAAGGGTTGTTCCATCTTTGGTTTTGATTGCTTCCTTGTGCATTATCTCTCCACCCTTGATGTTGATTACTACCTTGATGGTAGTTGTTTTGACCTTGAGGAGGGTATGATGGACGGTTGTTGTAATTCACATTGGCTACCACAAGGGCCTCTAAGCAAACTTGAGCAACTTCAATGAACAAGAAATATTCTACTAAATTCTACTTTAAACCAAGCAAGTAACTATAACTAAGGCAATTGAATTGGAAAATTGGTTTTCAAATATGAATAATAAAAGCAACTCTTGGCTAGGCATGAGAATTGGGATCACAATCCTTGTCCAACAACTATATTTTGACAATTATGAGGAACCAAGCTCATTAAGTCTACCCTCAAAGTCTTAAGTACATGATATCTACCCCTAGACTTGAAGTACGTCAAATGGCTTTGGTCACATCAACCCATAAGTCCCAACCTACCTACTAATTAGATTAGTAGTGGGTTGGCATCAATGAGTATCAAATTGACCACCAAGGGCTCCCAAATCATCAAATCCATGAGACCCAATGACTCAAGTTCACCCAATTCCCTTGACCTAGGCCAAGAGTGGAAAAGACTACTCCATACTCAAAGTAAACAATTCATCAAACACTTGGTAAGCATTAACAAAAGACATGTTCAAATT